>NC_086446.1:594343580-594486080 GCF_028390025.1 Pseudophryne corroboree | reverse complement strand
ATTCATATTGTCAGTTACCACCCTAGCAGTCCTGGCAACAGCGGCAGTCGCATTAGTCACAGCCTTTAAGACGTAGCCGGCTGCAGCTCTCACAGGATCTCCTCTTCACGGCGTCCCTGCCTCAGTGACTCAGCTCCATTCATATTGCCACTTTAACGCCCTAGCAGTGCTGGCAACGGCAGCTGTGGCATCAATCACAGCCTCGGAGGCGGAGTCAGCAGCGGCGAAGACAGGATCTCCTCTTGCCAGCATCCCAGCAGGCACTGCTGCTCCCACAGTTGCCGAGAAAGATCTCATAAGACCTTGCTCAGCCCCAACTCCAGCAGCACCAGGAAGCGCTCTCGTCCCAGCGCAATTTATTGTGCCAGTGCTGCGCCCCCCAACCCCAGGACCCTGCGCTCCAGGCTGCAGCCTAATCAGCCTATTGGTTAATTAGGCCTTATCCTGGGCTTTCTATGCTCTGGCCAGAGAACCAAGGTTGCCTGTCCATGACTAGAGGTCTTCCCTAAAACAGAACTATACTTGATCTTAGATAAAATCTAGAGAAGCAAAATGCCAGCAGGAAAAGGAGAAGATCAGTATTATATAACCACAGGTAGCAGAACATTTTGTACACTACAGTATTTCAGCTGACTTTGTTTTTATATCACACTCAAAAATAGATAAACCGTTAAAAGTTGTGGTTTTAGGGCTGAGCATTTACTTAGAGTTTTCTACTGCAGAAGTTCCACCAAACCGTGGTTCATTGCTGATTCCAGCATAATGGGCCTAATGCAGAGGACTCGCTGCAACGGCACTCTGAAGCCCTTTGTGGAGTGCGCACATGCAGCAGGCGAACTGCTCATGCACACCCTTGCGCATCTCACCGGTGCAATCGCCTCTACCTGATTGACAGGCAGAGGCAGTCGCAGGGCTTGCCAATGGCGTTAGAACGCCGTTGGGGGCAGAGGTCTTCGGAACTGGGGGGGCAAGGGGGCAGCTCGCCCCCCCCCCCCAAAATAGGAGAGGCGCCGCCACCGATATAAAGGAGGAGCGATGTGTGGTCAGCTGAAAGACCGCACATCACAACCTCCATGCAGGGACTGAGCGGCAGGATGCAGCTGTGTGCAGACCCTCCTCCTCCCAGACCCAGTTCAACGGGGCTGCCCGCCGCCCTCTCACCTCCTCCCCTTACCAAGGCTGGCTCACGGCATGGAGAAGTGCCGCGATTCACGGGTGTTAAAGGGGGCGTGGCCTAATGCCGAGAAGTGCCTGCCTTCCCTTCATTACAGACCTGCTGTGGCTGGGACTGGGTTGAGTCAGGTAAGAGACTCTCCCGCCCACTCCCACTCCCTCTCTCTCTCCCTCTCCAATGGCTAATGTAGGATTTGTAAAGGGTGGGGGGGGGGGGGGGATCCTTATTAGAGATGAGCGGGTTCGGTTTCTCTGAATCCGAACCCGCCCGAACTTCATGTTTTTTTACACGGGTCCGAGCGACTCGGATCTTCCCGCCTTGCTCGGTTAACCCGAGCGCGCCCGAACGTCATCATCACGCTGTCGGATTCTCGCGAGGCTCGGATTCTATCGCGAGACTCGGATTCTATATAAGGAGCCGCACGTCGCGGCCATTTTCACACGTGCATTGAGATTGATAGGGAGAGGACGTGGCTGGCGTCCTCTCCGTTTAGAAATTAAAATAGATAGGAGAGTGAGAGTGAGACACTTCATTTACTTACTGGAGCTTAGGAGGAGTTATACTAGTGACTGATGACCAGTGACCTGACCACCAGTGCAGTTTTATAATTTATTATTATTTAATAATCCGTTCTGTTCTTGTTCTCTGCCTGAAAAAAACGATACACAGTGACTCAGTCACACTCACATACCATATCTGTGCTCAGCCCAGTGTGCTGCATCATCTATGTATAATATCTGACTGTGCTCACACAGCTTAATTGTGGGGGAGACTGGGGAGCAGTTATAGGTTATAGCAGGAGCCAGGAGTACATATTAAACAGTGCACACTTTTGCTGCCAGAGTGCCACTGCCAGTGTGACTGACCACTGACCACTGTGACCAGTGACCTGACCACACTGACCACCAGTATAGTATATTGTGATTGAATGTCTGCCTGAAAAAGTACACTCGTCGTGTGACTTGTGTGGTGTTTTTTTATTCTATAAAAATTAAAAAACTCATTCTGCTGACAGACAGTGTCCAGCAGGTCCGTCATTATATAATATATACCTGTCCGGCTGCAGTAGTGATATATATATATTTTTTATATCATTATTTATCATCCAGTCTATACTAGCAGCAGACACAGTACGGTAGTTCACGGCTGTAGCTACCTCTGTGTCGGCACTCGGCAGTCCATCCATAATTGTATAATTTTGGTGGGGGTCCAAACCAACCCGTCATATCAGTCACAGTCGTGTGGCAGACCCTGTCACTGAAATGATGGGTTGGTTAAAGTGTGCATGTCCTGTTTATACAACATAAGGGTGGGTGGGAGGGCCCAAGGACAATTCCATCTTGCACCTCTTTTTTCTTAAATTTTTCTTTGCGTCATGTGCTGTTTGGGGAGGGTTTTTTGGAAGGGACATCCTGCGTGACACTGCAGTGACACTCCTAGATGGGCCCGGTGTTTGTGTCGGCCACTAGGGTCGCTTATCTTACTCACACAGCTACCTCATTGCGCCTCTTTTTTTCTTTGCGTCATGTGCTGTTTGGGGAGGGTTTTTTGGAAGGGACATCCTGCGTGACACTGCAGTGCCACTCCTAGATGGGCTTGGTGTTTGTGTCGGCCACTAGGGTCGCTTATCTTACTCACACAGCTACCTCATTGCGCCTCTTTTTTTCTTTGCGTCATGTGCTGTTTGGGGAGGGTTTTTTGGAAGGGACATCCTGCGTGACACTGCAGTGACACTCCTAGATGGGCCCGGTGTTTGTGTCGGCCACTAGGGTCGCTTATCTTACTCACACAGCTACCTCATTGCGCCTCTTTTTTTCTTTGCGTCATGTGCTGTTTGGGGAGGGTTTTTTGGAAGGGACATCCTGCGTGACACTGCAGTGACACTCCTAGATGGGCCCGGTGTTTGTGTCGGCCACTAGGGTCGCTTATCTTACTCACACAGCTACCTCATTGCGCCTCTTTTTTTCTTTGCGTCATGTGCTGTTTGGGGAGGGTTTTTTGGAAGGGACATCCTGCGTGACACTGCAGTGACACTCCTAGATGGGCCCGGTGTTTGTGTCGGCCACTAGGGTCGCTTATCTTACTCACACAGCTACCTCATTGCGCCTCTTTTTTTCTTTGCGTCATGTGCTGTTTGGGGAGGGTTTTTTGGAAGGGACATCCTGCGTGACACTGCAGTGCCACTCCTAGATGGGCCCGGTGTTTGTGTCGGCCACTAGGGTCGCTTATCTTACTCACACAGCTACCTCATTGCGCCTCTTTTTTTCTTTGCGTCATGTGCTGTTTGGGGAGGGTTTTTTGGAAGGGACATCCTGCGTGACACTGCAGTGCCACTCCTAGATGGGCCCAGTGTTTGTGTCGGCCACTAGGGTCGCTTATCTTACTCACACAGCTACCTCATTGCGCCTCTTTTTTTCTTTGCGTCATGTGCTGTTTGGGGAGGGTTTTTTGGAAGGGACATCCTGCGTGACACTGCAGTGCCACTCCTAGATGGGCCCGGTGTTTGTGTCGGCCACTAGGGTCGCTTATCTTACTCACACAGCTACCTCATTGCGCCTCTTTTTTTCTTTGCGTCATGTGCTGTTTGGGGAGGGTTTTTTGGAAGGGACATCCTGCGTGACACTGCAGTGACACTCCTAGATGGGCCCGGTGTTTGTGTCGGCCACTAGGGTCGCTTATCTTACTCACACAGCTACCTCATTGCGCCTCTTTTTTTCTTTGCGTCATGTGCTGTTTGGGGAGGGTTTTTTGGAAGGGACATCCTGCGTGACACTGCAGTGCCACTCCTAGATGGGCCAGGTGTTTGTGTCGGCCACTAGGGTCGCTTAGCTTAGTCATCCAGCGACCTCGGTGCAAATTTTAGGACTAAAAATAATATTGTGAGGTGTGAGGTATTCAGAATAGACTGAAAATGAGTGGAAATGATGATTTTTGAGGTTAATAATACTTTGGGATCAAAATGACCCCCAAATTCTATGATTTAAGCTGTTTTTTATGTTTTTTGGAAAAAAACACCCGAATCCAAAACACACCCGAATCCGACAAAAAAAATTCGGTTAGGTTTTGCCAAAACGCGGTCGAATCCAAAACACGGCCGCGGAACCGAACCCAAAACCAAAACACAAAACCCGAAAAATTTCCGGCGCTCATCTCTAATCCTTATATGTACGTCATTAAAAAAAAAAAAAAAAAAGTGACCCGATTCCATCATGGATTAAACATTTTTGCACTTTATCCACTTTAAATGAGTCTCTTGAGTGCCGCTGTCTGTTTCCTCCTGGCTATATATATATATATATATATATATATATATAGCTCAAAATGGGCCGGCACTTCGAGCACTGACTGAAGAAGATCCCCGCCACCGCATCTGCATGTCACAGACCTCTCTCGAGCTGGCAGCCAATCAGGAGCAGCCGCGCAGCCGCTCCTGATTGGCTGCCGGTCCGTGGCAGATTTGAAATAGTAGTGGCGATCGTAGGAACCGCACCAAAGGTCGCCGACCACAGCCGCCTCCTCTGTTGCACCGCCGCCGCCCTCTGCCTCCTCCACTGCATCACCGCCGCCCTCTGCCTCCTCCGCTGCATCACCGCTGCACTCTCAGGAATAAAAACTGATCCCTTCAGCTCTGTCTCAGTTGCCCGGCCCGCCCCCTGCTCTCCTTCACTCCTCCCCACTGCTCCAAATTCCCCGGGCATAATGTGCAACACCGCAGACACACAGTAAATGCCATTGTGAGTGGGACAGCACTGCAGAGCACACAGGTTCCCCATCTCTTCTCTGCTATACAGACTCTGTCACTGTCCTCCTTACCATTCCTGCCTCTGCCCCTTCCCCATATCTGTACCTCTGCCCCCTCTCACTTCTGTTCCTCTGGCCAATCCCTGTCTGTGTGCCCCTGCCCCATATCTGTGCCTATGCCCTCTCTATATGTGCTTTTGCTCTTTCCCATCTTTCCTTTGCACCCTCCCCATATCCATGACTCTGCCCCCCCTCATATCTGTGCTTCTGCCCCACCCTCATATGTGTGCCTCTGCCCCTCCTCATCTGTGCCCCTGCTCTCTCCCTATATGCATGTCACCTGTGTGCCTTTGCCTCTTTATCCATGTGTGCCTCTGCTGCCTCACAAAATGGCTTTGCTGGCTGCCGATCAGAAGGTGCATGACGGAATGGACGACCAACCACGTTCAACACCACTTAAGAATGCCAGGTAAGCATTGTTTTAATTTATGAATATATATAGATATGGGATGTAATTGACATGGAATACATATGTATTACCAGCGGGCGGGATGCCGGCTGTCAATATCCCGACAGCGGCATCCTGCCCGTCAGAATGCCGGCAGGGGGCGAGCGCTATGAAGCCCTTTGCGGGCTAGGATCTATTCCTACTCTATGAGTGTCGTGGACACCCACGAGTGGGTATAGCCCCTGTGAGCCGGTATTCCAGCTGTTGGCTGTCGGGATTCCAGCGTCAGTATCCTAACTGTAGGGATCCCAACAGCCGGCAAACTGATTGCCTCCCATTGACATCCCAGCTTACAGGATCCCACGGCCGGAGGGAAGGGTGGTAGGGTTAGGCTGCATGAAGGGAAGGTTAGGGTTAGGCATATGTGTCAGCTGGAGCCACTGGTGGGGACGGGGCACCACTGACTATTTTGCCTCCAGGCATAAACTTATGCACCCTGCTCCCGGCGACTGACTTAGACACATGGGCCATGCATTTGATCATGTTCTGACAGGAAGGAGGCAGCGGGGGGTGGGGCAGTTTGCTGCTGACCGAGAAGAAAATCATGTCCTACTACTCCGACTGGTTGTATGGAGGGCTGGACTTCAGGCCAGCAATGGGGGCCCGGAGTGTGCGTCCTTCCTGTCCACAGAAGAGCAGCTTAGTGAGAGCCTGGTTCTGCTGCTGGTGTCACGACTGGAGCTTGGGTTTTTTTCTGCGTAGGACTGCCGGGGGAAGCCAGGGAACAGGGACCTTCCGGCAGACGCTGCCCGCCTGGATAGCCTGGGCAAGAACCTGCTGCTGGTGCTGCTCTGCCTGATGTTTGGAGTGGAGGTTGGCTTTGAATTTGCCACCAAAACTGTCATATACCTGGTGAACCCGTCCTGTGGTCACCATGCTGCAGCTAATGCTAATTATACAGTAATGATGCACCCACACATATGATTAGCATGTCACCACTGTTGCAGTGTGCTGGGAAGCTAGGGGCGCCAAACTGAAATTATATCTTGCCCCCCCAACCTAAAAACGTTCTGACGCCCCTGGTTGGGGGGCATGGTGCAGACAATGCAGGCGTGTCCGGACCGTTGCTGGGGTGGACCACGGCGGCTGTGTGATGTCACACGTAGCCGCTGCGACCCAAAACATGGCGTGTAGCACATCTACGATCAGCTCTGAATCAACCCCAAAGTCTATATCCTTATTTTTGTCTTCTCTTATCAACAAATGCAATTTTTTTAAACTGATATCTCTTGCTAAATTATTTGAACAGTTATTTCTTAATTACAACACCAATCTGCTACACGGTCTACTGGGCATGGAAATGAGTCTTAGAAACTGCTAGTTGTGCAAATTCTTAAAATAAGTCTCAAACTTCATATTGTATTCTCATTACTGTGTGCAGAACAATAATAACGTTAACCATTAATCCCGGCTTTATAGAGTAGAGACTTTTCTGTATCAAAAAAACAAGTGGTTCCACTTTAAATTATTGAGCCTTTAAATGCCACAGGCAGGAATATGATATAATATGTACCCCAAGACCATCCATCAGCTTCCTGGGGAGGACACTTGGCCATTATCCAATCAAATAGCAGGATTCTTTGGCTCAGCAAGCTGCAGGCGTTTACCTTGGAATTCTTAAAACCAGCCAACCAAGCAAAAACAAAGACACAGAGGTCTTTCTTGTGGGTTGTACACTGGCAAATGTGTGCGAGTTCATTGCCAGTTCCCTGATAAAGTATCAGAAACTGCTATGTTTTCTCAGGCTGGAAGAGAGCCAATCCTCCTACTTAAAAAGTTTGATAATGAAAAACAACTTAACCTTTCAGCCAGAAATCAACAACATGAATCTGTATTGGAACTCTAACAGTCTTATTTTATATAATGTTTAATCTATCTCATATTTATACATATGTCGATCTTAGCTAGTTAAATAAAAGCAGAACTTTCTGGGGCTGCACAACTTGTGCAAATGTTATTGGCTGCAAGTACATAGATGGTCATTCCGAGTTGATCGCAGCCAGCAACTTTTTGCTGCTGCTGCGATCAACTAGTCCACGCCTATGGGAGACTGTATTTTAGCTTGCTACTGGTGCCGCCCGGTGCTGTGTAGATGCGGTACTGTGTGGTGCGCAATGAAGTCATGACGTCTCTCCCATAGATCCGAGGAGCGGCGCCGGCGGCCGGAGACGGAGGGCAGCAGCGGTCGGGAAGCAGGAGCGGGGATTGTATTAATTTTTTTTTTGGTAGCTGCGCAACTAGGGGGCACAACTCTACAGGGGGCACAGTACTGGGGGTAATACTACTGGGGGCACAACTCTACAGGGGGCACAACTCCACAGGGGGCACAGTACTGGGGGAATACTACTGGGGGCACAACACTACAGGGGGCACAACTCTACAGGGGCTCAGTACTGGGGGGCAATACTACTGGGGGCACAACTCTACAGGGGCCACAGTACTGGGGGCAATACTACTGTGGGCACAACTCTACAGGGGGCACAGTACTGGGGGCAATACTACTGTGGGCACAGCTACAGGGGGCACAACTACTGAGGGCACAGCTACAGGGGGCATAACTGACCACACCCCTTCTCCATGAAGCCACGCCCCTATTTTTCTGCCCTAGGTGCCACAACGTCTAGATCCGGCCCTGCGTTTAGATTAGCTGCTGAAAGGCTGGATCTGTGAGCAAATTGACCAGAGATGAGATGGGCTAACCTGTATATTACTGGTCCAACATTATGAGCAGATAAGATTGCACAGTAAAGGTGACATGTAATACCCTGGAACTGCAAGGGCCTGCAAGCACAAAGTTTCTGTGGCACTACAGGTGCCAGCATGACTGTGTAATAGAAGTAAAAGGGTTGCTGGAGTTGCATAGGACTGAGCCAGCAGCCTACAGCTTGCAGCACAGAAGGGGTTAACAGCCCAGCTCACAGTAAGACAAATCAGTCTGCAAAAAGCAAAGGCATGACTCACCAATTTGCAGCTCAGGGCGGGAAATCCCAGATGGAATGTCTCCCCGGAAATAAAAGGTTACAAAAGGCTGTCATACAGCAGCAGTATGGTCTTTGCAGCCCAGAAGCCTGGAGTGTTAGCTAGCAGAAGCACGTGTGTTAGCTGAGAGAAGCGTGGTGTGTGAGCTGGAAAGATGTAGCCCCAGTGAGGGCTCCTCACATGTTTATGTGGGGAGAGATGCCAGATGCAGCAAGGCACCTGACAGAGGGAGAGACCGCAGTGAGAGAGCAGCAGTACTCAGAATCCAGTGAAAGGGTGATGCGAGGAGAGGAGTGTGTTACAGGTGTGAGTTTCAGGAGAGGATGTATCTGGGTGAGTGGTCGGAAGCCACGAGGCATGATTAGAAGCCCCCCATGGACAAGAGTCCTCGCTATGACAGAGAGAGGGACGGTAACCTGGTATGTGTAGCACTACTGGTCACAGAATGCCCTGGTATGTACTGCTGTTCGCCATATTCATGCCACTGCAATTAAGTGATGCGCTGGAGGAGGTGCCCTGATGTATAGTCGAATGTAACCATCAAGCTTTGTGCTGGAGGAGTGTTAAGAAGTTATCCCTGCTATATCCCTGCTTTGATGTTAAAATAAACCGTTATTCTGTTTTATGAGATGGCCTGGCGCCCAATTCTTTATGCGCTGCATCGACACCTGTAGTCCACTCCCACAATGCAACTGTAATTAAACACCTGATTATTCAGGGTACCCTCTGGTATCTGTGCCTGAATCCATGACCAGCCGGGGCAGAGTAAGTGTGATGCACTATACACAGTGACTGCAGTTTTGCATACCTAGTACCAGTGGGGTTTTACAGACACGTACCAATTCTGGGTCAGACTAGTCACAGGATATGCTTGAAAAAAAAGCTCAGCTCTTAATAGAGAGGCTTACCATACCACGCTTTTAAACCAGAACGCTCATGGTTCTGTGGCTGATTAAACCCAGGTGGAATGCAGGCTTAAAGTCAGCAGCCACAAAACCTGTGTAAATCATAGATGTCCTGGTTTAAAGGGATAGTATGATAATCTTATTAATAGATAGGCTTACCATACCCGCCACTGATACTATCCCTTTAAACTGTGACACATATGAATGACACAGGTTTTGTGGCTGATTATCTTAAAGCTTGCATTACCCCTTGTTTTTAACAAACCACAGAAAATGTGTAATCCAGAGCGACCGGTTTAAAGGGATGACTATAGTATACCCAGTTAAGGAAATTACGTAGTACGGTACATTTTTTGTCATCCCTTCACATTCTTTTTTTTTTTTACAATACTTACCGTTAATGGTTAACCATAATAAAAATCATAGCAAGCTTTCAATGCTCTAGAGGTGGAATTTAAGTTGAGTGCCATGTATTAAAACCTAGTGGGGTTGGAGAGCATACTTACCTTCCCCTGTTGGGATTCTGGTCTTCGGGATGCTGCGGTCAGCAAATCATACCCAACTGCTGGCAATAACCCGGGTTTTTCACTCAGTGTGTAAGGGGTATTATACTATTTTCCTTAAATGGCAACTCCAGCCAGTGTCGGACTGGGACATGTAGGGCCCACTGGGGGAATGCAGAGGTAGGGGACCATGCTTAGAGGCTTGGCTAACTATTAGCAAGAACATGGTCTGGGCCCCTTGATAAATATAAATAGTAAATTCTGGTAGTGCATGCATGATAATGTACCAGATTAATAACAGAAATGCACTGCAGAGAATACACCATAGTTCTGTATAGTATAAGGTAACATAGATATAATGTATAATTCAAGTGCATAGTCTGGAACGTTATCCTTCGAGGACCCTGACTCCAGCTAAAAAATATTTGTTCCAATCACACTACTTCTTACTAGTACAACTGGAGATGTCTCAGTTCTTTTGCCCCCGCTGTTCTTGAGACTTTCACTCTGACTTCTGCTGAACATTAGTGAGCTCTCAGGTTGTGCAGGGGGACCACTATTAAACTGTTTCCATTAGAAGGTAAAGCTTGCTGGAATTCTGCACAGCTATAGTTGTCCTCTAAAACACTAAAATGTTACAGTACACATCACTGTTAACATTTATTAAATATTGGTGGTTTTCGTGGGTCGATTCCTTCAAATTCCTAGGGTCAAAATTTTCCCGAGACCTCAAATGGGGACCCAACATAAGCACTGTTGTAAAGAAGGCCCAGCAGTGGATGTTCTTTCTGAGGCAACTCAGGAAATTCAACATCCCACAGAAGTTGCTGCTCATCTTCTACACAGCGATCATAGAATCAGTCCTATGTTCCTCGATCACAGTCTGGTATGGAGCTGCCAATGAGAGTGACAGACGGAGGCTGCAAAGGGTGGTGAGGACAGATGAAAAGATTGTTGGGGCTGACCTCCCTCCCGTCCAGGAATTATACCAGGTAAGGGTCTGGAAGCGAGCGGACAAAATCGTGGCAGATATGCAGCACCCAGGTCACAAAGTGTTTGAACCGCTTCTATCAGGCAGGCACTACAAGTCCATTGCTGCAGTCGACCAGATCCATTAAAAGCTCCCACTAGCTGTCCACCAGGGGAACAATATATAAAAAGTCTAACACGTATAATATGTCGAGTCTGTCGTACAGTTGCAATATGCAGTATGAAGTCATACGTGTAATGTTTGTAATGTATGCTACGTTTTCCCCCTTCTTATGCTATGTATACCCCCTTCATGTTGCTGCTTGATGATGCACTGTACCGCAAAAAATTCCTAGTGTACGTGAGTACACCTGGCCAATAAAGTTGATTCTGATTCTGATACTGTGAGCTATAGTCTTCAAACACAGTAAAAATTAGGATTATGTAACTTTGAGTTTTTTTGGATTATCTATCCAGACATCCAAATATGCTCGGAGAACAAGGTATGCCTAGTTTGTGAAATTAAATCATGCATAGCATTCTTTCTTAATAACTTGTTACTTAAACAACAACTCTGCCTACAAATATTTTTTTCCAAGCCCAGATTTACAGTTTTCATGCCCACTGATTCTTGTTACTATTCTCCTCTGCCCCCATTTCTGTAAAGGTACATCAACCCAACCTCTATCATGCCTCAGCTGCTTCCTATTGCCGATTTTGGTATGTGAGAAGCAGGTGCCAGCTGAGATGACTCCTAAAGCATGGGTAAAGACAGAGAGGAAAATAGGGCAAACAGCAATCAGCTCCATTGACAACCTTCCATCAAACAATTCCTATTCAAACTTGTCTGTGCTGTATGTTGTAGAAGTATTAGGGGCAGGCACAGGTGAGGGTATCAGGGGTATTTCCATAAGGAAGATGTATTTTCGGAATCACACTTGCCTGTGTACCCTGGGTTGCTTAGATCATCCAAAATAAAATCTAGATTTAAGAACCAGTAAAATAAACAAATTTGCACCACATATGTTCTAAGGGAAGATTTGTTGGGCATACTTTAGTAGCTAAGATCAAGAATTGATTCTGTCCCTTTAAATTTATCTTAAAAACAAAATTCTGTATAGTATACAAGACGATTTACATTGTCAATCTATTTGTACCCAACTCAACCAGCTGCTTTTAATATAGTTGTTCCGGAAGAGATGTGGTTTGTAGTTTGACTATGTTGAAAATTTACATAGCAGCAAAAGTGTAGAATCGTGTGGGTTTTCACATGATGACTCTTAACCCTTTGTTTCTTCTTTTTAACTGTCATTTAAAGATAAAAACGAAACAATTGTTAATTAAAATCTTCACAAGGGCTCTATAAAATACTACTAAATACTAAAGAACATGTAGTGAATTGTGATAAGTTATAAACTACTGAAAAACTGTATAACAATAAAAAAAATATGAAATGGAATACAATGGTATAGAATAAATTGTGATTTTGATGGGTGTGGGATATTTTATCGAAATATGATCACGTCAACGTTCATCATGTTGACACTACTGAAATGTTGACATGATTAGAATGTTGACAAAACATCCCTGGTGGTCTAGTGGTGACTTAACTGACACACCAGGTCCGATGGCTCCAGTGGAAGATTTCCAAAGGATCCTGTGTCACTTCTTGCGCTAAAGAAGACTAATCCTAACACCTAACCCCCCTCCCCACCCCGTATTGCCTAACCCTAATCTCCCATCACGAAGCCTAATCCTAACCTCCCCTCACGCAGCCTAACCCTCCTCCCAGTGCCTCCTTTCCCGTAGCCCCAGAGCCGGCCCTAACCAATTTGATGCCCTAAGCAAGATTTTGGCTTGTGCCCCCTAGCGCCACCGCTAGTTATACCACTGACCCAGCACTCCTCTCTCAGCATGGCACCCATCACCCAGCAGCACAGATCACAGCAGCAGCCAGCAACACCTATCACCCCTAACCCATAGCACCCTATGCCAGCAAGAGCATTGGTGCCCCCACCCCCCATATTTGAATTAGAGACATGCACCGGCCTTAGGCAGGCTTGAATGCCCCTAGGCATTCCAAATGTACTAGGCATTTGCCTATCTTGCTTGTGCCTAGGGTCAGCTCTGCATTGCCCCACTAAACAGACCATTTTTGCATGCATTTTTCGCCACTTCACAGTCACTGCCCAGGAACAGCCATCACTTTTGCGCAATATTTCTGATACCGTCTGTCCTGATTGCAGCAGCACCTTTGTGTGTACGCTCTATATAACACATATACTGTAGGAGATTTCATAATATTTTCCGCATGGGCATTTGCAAAAAAAAGCTCAACTACGTAAACTTCGGCATTGCATGCAGATTGTGTGCGGCTCTGAATCATGCGTTATACACTTTGTAGTACTCTGATTGGACATACATTGTTCTAAGTCTATTTTAATTCCTGTTCATTCCTATTTCTGAAGAATGAATACAACTGGTGTGTTATCCTAGTCATAGTAATAAAGTAGTTTTATGTAATGTTTCTGATAGCATACAGGTAGTGGGCGTAATTGCATATTTTTCTGTAATTAATAAAAGCTGTTTTCTGTACAATGCTTGCAGACAGGTTTTCACCTCAGAAATATAAACAAAAATGATATACTGTATATGGTGAGTTGAGCTGTGCAGAATGGAATGCTTGGCAGCCTAGGTAAGACATGAGACTGTGGTCCAAACGGGATGCGGTCAAGATGCCGCCGGACGGAATCCCGGCGGTCGAAATACCGACGCCGGAATCCCGACCGCCACAATCCTGACATATTCTCCCTCCGTGGGTGTCCACGACACCCATAGAGGGAGAATATAATAGTGTGTCGAGCGTAGCGAGGCACCGTGCCCGCAGCGTGGTGAGCGAAGCGAGCCCGCAAGGGGCTGCGTTCCGCTCGCCACCCCTGTCGGGATTGTGTGGTCGGGATTCCGGCGTCGGTATTTCGACCGCCGGGATTCCGGCCGGCGGCATTTAGTACTGATCCCGTCCAAACAAGAAGCAGGAAGTACTGATGGTGCCTGAAGAGCTGGTTGTTTGGCCTAAAAACCGAGTGACTATTTGGACATGCTCAAATTTCTGGAGCCTAATCTGTGTGGGCATACATCAGCACAGCAGCCATGCATACATACACACAAGGTAAAAAAGGAGTGAATACCCGCGCTGGCTAAGCAAATTAATAATAATAATAATAGGGATGGTTCGCTCTATGTATAAAATAACAATTTATTGACAAATCGCATATGAACAAATTTAAAATAAAAAGGAATTCCTATTATCACAAGGTGGCAATAAAACTTGATAATGTCTTATCTGGATAAGATTTAATGGATTTCACATTCTCCTGTATTCAAAATTTCCATTCCTGAAGGCCAGGGCAACCTCCCCTTGTGCATTCACTGTATTTAGGTAGATAATTACCAGATCCCCACGTTGTAAGACATCAGCATAGGAATGAGTCCATTTGTAGCTGTAGGGGTGGATCAGACCAGTTTGTTGAATAGGTCCAGTGATGGGAGAGAAGTCCAAAGTATGCCGAAGAATGAAAAGGCTTTGCGGGACAGTGGGCGAGTGAAGTCCAAACGTATGGAGTAAGCTCAATGCGTTTCACTGGTATAATCCAGCTTCCTCAGGAGCATAGGGTATGTTAAAAAAAAAAAAAAATTACCCCTCAGTTAGTCAGTGTATTTTAATTTTCACAGCAAGATGTGCGTAGAGTGTGCATCTGCATTTTTTTCTTCTTCTGGGTGAAATAATCAATAATAAAAATAACAACATTAACAATAAAAATACTTTCCATAGACAAATCTTGAATCTGTTGGATGGTTTGGGTGGTCTTCAGTATGCCGACTGACGGGATCCCGGCGCACAGTACCGGCGCCGGAATCCCGACAGCCAGCATACCGACAGCCTGCAAACCGACACTTATTCTCCCTCGTGGGGGTCCACGACCCCCCTGGAGGGAGAATAAAATAACGTGGCGCGCATAGCGTGGCGAGTGCAGCGAGCCCGCAAGGGGCTTATTTGCGCTCGCCACACTGTCGGTAAGCCGGCGGTCGGGCTCCCGGCGCCAGTATGCTGGTCGCCGGGAGCCCGACCGCCGGCATACCATACTGAACCCGATGGTTTCTGGAAATTAGGGATAATAGGCAAGTACATGATATGCATATTGCACAGGCTGTTGCTGTAGTTCCGTTCTAATGTCACAGCAAGAATCTAACCACAGTCCAAACTGTCATTGTTTTGTTCACTGAGAACAATATTATAATACCATTACTAATGATCATTGGGGATGTTTGTCAGTTACCCTACAGAAGCATGAGGCTAAGCTGGGAATATTGTTTTTTTTCTGTGGAATGTCTCCGCATGCTGCAATATAATGTGGAGCTTGTGACCAGCCAACATTATGTAACTAGAAAGCTTCATATTTTCAAAGAATGTTCTTGTCAACAATTACTCTGGGTCACACAAACATCTTACATAAGTGAATAGAAACAAAAATGTTTTAATGTTACATTTATGTAATAACTAATAACACTTTATCGCATACTTGCCTACCTGACCCTCTCCATGAGGGAGAAATGCTCTGTTCCTGGACTTTCCTGGTAATGTATGATTGCCATCACCTGTGGTGAAACACCTTTCTTATCAATTAACTAGCTCACCACAGGTGATGGCAATCATACATTACCAGGAAAGTCCAGGAACAGAGCATTTTCTCCCTCAAGAGGAAGAGGACAGTGTCAAGAAGGTGATTAAAAATTAGAGAGGCACATGCAACACACAGGCTTTCACCTCCACTCCTATATTGGTGTGGAACAGAAAGGACTTCAACCAATCAAATATATAATTATTAATTACCACATTACTGAACAAACTGAAAACTAGGGGCCAAAGCCTCCAAATTTGTACCCCCTACTCCATGTTCAGGGATTAAGATAATCTCTGGGATGCAAATAAACTGGTGTATACCACAGGCTCAAGATTGGATATTTTCACCTCCACGGAGTCTGGAGACTTATTTTGTGAAAATTTTGTGGGTTTCTTTTTTTCAATTTTTTTTATTGCATTTTTATTTACATATTTTGTGGCAGATGCCTTATTTTTGTTTTTCACAGCTCCCAGTTACACCCATGTGAGCATACCTGTGTGTCTTGTTTATTTTATTCATATTTTATTTTTAATTAAAGCAGCCCCTTAGATGTTTTAGCAGCCACTCCTGAGCCAGGATGGGGCAAGTTCAGTTTGGGTGGGTTCGGTAAAGTACTAAGAACGACTGTGCTGTAAATTTTTTTGTTATTGAGCCCCTGCCCTAGTGGAGCTTACCACTCTACAGTCCAAACTCATTTCATACTATAAGTAGGACTGTGGGAGAAAGCAATGCTAACCTCTGTGCCCACAGCATGCCTCAGCCATGAGACTCCATACTGGGCCTTATTCAGTAACTGTGCCTCACAGGAGCTCCTGGGCCATCTAGTACTACAGTGCAATGGAAAGCTGATGCAATGCAAGATCACTGAAACTCTGTTCTTCTAACACCGTTAGGTCTTGCGATAACCTTTCACAGCCCTTAGGAAAAGAAGATCCCTGTACAACAAATGTGCATCTTCTAAATAAATAATCCCAAAATGTGGAACATCAATAATAAATCAAAATTAAGGTTGACTAATTGGAGCCATTCATTTGAGTGAGTCCCTAACATGAAATAATTGAGAAAGAACCTCTCTCTAATGCTCCGGCAGAAAATATCACTTTTACCTCTCCAGCAGTTGCGCTGGATTATGATTCAGTCTCTTCTGAGTCACACTGACTTTGTCCACAAATGTGGTTTCTCCCCAGTTTATTTAAAAACACTTTGGCAATTTCCATTTCCACCTTTGCGGCTAGTTTTCACAAATCTGTTTGTGATGTTGAAGCTTGTTTCATATCTGCTCTAGGCTTTCACTTAAACCTAGCATCAAGTACAGCAGCACTTCTGAAATTATACAGCAGCACCCCTGGATTTATACAGCATAGGCAGCACTCTGGAGAATTACACAGCACAGCAGACTGCACCCCTGGACTTAAACGGCAGTGGGGCAGCACCCCTGGACTGATAGGGCAGAGGGGCAGCACCCCATATAGGACAGCACCCTTGGAATGATGTCGCAAAGAAAAGATGTGCAAGATGGAATTGTCCTTGTGCCCTCCCACCCACCCTTATATTGTATAAACAGGCCATGCACACTTTAATAAACCAGTCATTTCAGCGACAGGGTCTGCCACAAGACTGTGGTTGAAATGATTGGTTTGTTTGGGCCCCCATCAAAAAAGAAGCAATTAATCTCTCCCTGCACAAACTGGCTCTACAGTGGCAAGATGTTGTCCTCATCCTCAGATCCCCCCACCCTTTCAGTGTTTACATCCCCATCTTCACAGAGATATACTATTCAAGCAAACAAATATCATTTAGGTGTCAGTGGACTGCGTACGCTATTACCCAAAGTTTCTGAATTTGACAATGACTTACGATGAATGCGCTGCAGGTGAGTATAAGAGAGGATGTTCCTAGATGGTTAACATCCTTACCCCTACTTATTATGGATTGACAAAGGCAACAGATGCCTTGACACCTGTTGTCCGGATATGTGGAGAAATAATTCCACACCAAAGAGGTGGCTTTTTTTTGGTATTTTGCCCAGGCATGACAATGGGCTTTTCATCCCATGGGCAACAACTGTCTCCACTGGTGTCTTATTCAAACAAACCACATCACCATCAGAATCCGTATCGTCATTTATTTTCACTGCACCCCTGTATTTTTACAGCGTACAGGACCAGTGTACTTTTATTTTAACAACAGCACCCCTGAATTTTTACAGCATACAGGGCCAGTGTACATTTTTTTTCATTGCACCCCCAAATTTTTACAGCATACAAGGCAGGGCCAGTGTACACTGATTTTACTGCACCCCTTAATTTTTACAGCATACAGGGCCAATGTAATAATTTAACAGCAGCACCCCTATATTTTTACAGCATAAAGAACCAGTGTGCTTTTAATTTTTAACAACTGCACCCCTGAATCTTTACAACATACAGGGCCAGTGCAATGTGATTTTAACAGCAGCATCCCCATATTTTTTACAGCATACAGGACTATTGTTCTTTTACAGCATACAGGACTAGTGTGCACCCTTGAATTTTTACAGCATACAGGGACAGTGTAATGTTATTATAACAGCAGCACCCCTATATTTTTACAGCATATAGGAGCAGTGTGCTTTTAATTTTTAACAACTGTACCCCTGATTTTTTATAGCATATAGGGCCAGTGTAATGTTATTTTAACAGCAGTACCCCTATATTTTACAGCATACAGGAGGACAGTGCCCCTGCCCCCTGTACAACACAGTGACAGCCAGGAGAGCAACAGCCATATACAGCAGCACCCGTAACAGCACATGAAACACCAGGGACAGCCAGGACAGCACCCCTAACACAGCACAGGTACAATACTGACTGCAGCAGCACCCCTACAGAGCACACACTAACCCCACCCGATGCCACCACCCACAGAGAGACAGAGGTCTGTCTCACTCTCCAAGTCCGGAGTAAAAATGGCGGCAACGTGCGGCTGTTCATATGAAATCCAAAGCCCACGAGAATCCGACAGCAGGATGATAACGTTTTGCCTTGTTCTGGTTTCCGAGTCTGGCGGGAAGTCCTGAGCCGGGCTCGGATACCGGCTCAGAGCGTGAGGTTCGGGGGGGTTCAGTTGTCAAAGAACCGAACCCGCTCATCTTTAATTTAAAGAATGTGGTCCAGCACAAAACCCTTATCTCGTGCTAGACAAAATGGAGGGGTGTGGTTCATAGGATCGACCACACTTAGGTCGACAGTGTCTAGGTCGACCACTATTGGTCGACAGTAACTAAGTCGACACCTGAAATAGGTCAACACAAGCATTAGATCGACATGAGCAAGGTCGACGTGAGGTTTAAAAAAAAAAATTGGTGTCGTTTTCTTCGTAGAGTGATCGGGAACCCCAATTAGTGCACTGTGTCCCCTTGCACGGATCGCTTTGCTCGCCATGCTTTGTGCAAGGTGCCTCGCTCCACTATCACTGCGCTCGTCACAGGTTACCGTTCCCAATTGTAGTCCACGTGGATCGTAAAGTATGAAAAAGTTAAAAAAATGAAAAAAAAAAGTTGAGAAAAACTCATGGCGACCTTTTGTCATGTCGACCTAGAACATGTCAACCTAGTACCCATGTTGACCTAGACACCATGACGACATAATGCATGTCGACCAATAGTGGTCGACCTGATGCATGTTGACCTAAGTGTGGTCGACCTAGAGATCGGATACCTCATGGAGGAACCCCTGTTGGTGGGAACCATACAAATACATAAACAAAAAAAAACCATTGGGATCTAAAAGTACCGGGTTTTACGCTGGTATAAAATCTCAGTGGCTTAAATTGTCCATATGGAAGAGAGAGTAGAAGTTGGAAATGTCCTGTTGTTGTAGTTAAACTCTATGATGGTATCATCAATATTATCCAGTCTGTTTAAGCAGGAATACCCTCTCACCAAAAAGAAGAATCACTCAAAAAAAAAAACTCCAAATGGTGACTCATTAGAAGATACCAGAAAATGTATTCTTGATATAAAAAGATTTATTTTGTAAGATACATAAAAAATGCTTATATATAAAAAGATGTCAAGTACCATCGCCAATACAGGAGAGATGACACAAAATCCCACCCACATCCTTCTGGTTGTGAGCTCAAAGGCAGGATTCTCACAGAATGGCCGATGAGTATTGCACCCTACGCGTTTCATCCCCAAAGAGAATTTCTTCAGGGGAATGTTAAAATGTTAATTTTTATTTCACCCATTCTAACATACTGAATGTTCAATTTATATATGCATCAAAAATTTGTAAACATAAAATATTAGCTGGAATTAATAATAAAGATTTCAGAATCCAATGAAACTTACTTCAGGTACTTTATGCGCCCATTAGTTTATTTTTTTGTTTATATATACTGTATATTGTTCACCAATTTAACCCACTACATCCATTATAAATACAGTATGCCTATGCTTGACATGTTTTTCCTGTATGCCATGTGATTGAACTGTTAATCAGGAATACTGAGAGAAGGAGGTGTATGCCCTGCCATTACACACATACACACAACAAGGGGGTCCACTCCAGTGGACAAGCCCCACCTCCACCCAGGCCCACCCTAATTGTCTCTGCAGCGTGCTACTACTTGCATCTATACATTTCTTATTCTACAGAACCAGTGTCAAACACAGGATTTCTAGAGGGGGCTTTCCAAATGCAATCCACAGTCTCCCACTCTGCAGAACATGGAATACAGTATTAATATTTAACACTATAGATGGTCTATCAGGGGCGTTTCCTAGGGGTACTTTTGTGCTGTCCGAGAATCTACAGAGCATGCACAGATCGCTGGGAAAATGGTAGCACAGCCATTTTGCCAGTGATTTTCCTATTGCGCATGCGCAAAACATCGGGAAAATGGCGCAGTGCCATTATCCCCAGTGGTAAGTTTAAAAAATAATGGGTGCGGGGTGTGCAGTGTTGGCCCCTCTGGACCCCGGGGGACCGTGTGCACCTCACACACTGCAACCATTATAAATACATGTGGTCTATAGTATAGGCTGTATCAAACATATTTAAATAATATAAATAAGATAAGTGGTCAGGAAAATGTTTAACATACTGTACTATAATAAATAAACAAATATAATAGAACCAGTACTGTACTTTCTCCCACCTCATGGTAAAGCTCCTGTCTCTTCTTCCTGGCAGCTACTCTCTGGTCCAGTGCACTGACTGAGGACTCCTGACCACACACATAGCAAACTTGGTAGAAAAAGCTTCTACCACTGGGTATGTGCAGTAGCTCTGCTCTGTCCCTTAAACTGCATGTTGTGGTGGCAGCTCTAGTAATCGTATCATATACCATTGCTTTTGTTGTCATAATTTGACCCACTTGCCAAGGGGAGGGGGGTTTCCTGGCAACCGGAAACCCCCCACCCTGCATTTGACCAGGAGAACTGTATGTCCTCTGGGCCTAATTCAGACCTGATCGCTCCTCTGCGAATTTGCAGAGGTTTGCGATCGGATAGTTGCCGCCCAGACAGCGTGAAATTCTGCGTACGTCGTGCGAAAATCTTTGCAAGCGCTGGACAGCTGCAAATCCATTCGCAACTCACTCGCCATCAAATGTTTTTTCCAGTCTTTGCGTAGCCCAGGACTTACTCCTACAGTGCGAAATTAACCGGTTGATCGGGCCAGAGCTGACGTCACACACCCTCCCTAAAAATGATTGGGAACGCCTGCATTTTCCCTGACATTCCCAAAAAACGGCCAGTTATTACCACCCCCAAACGTCTGCTTCCTGTCAATCAACCTGCGTTTGCCTATCGATCAAAAAAGATGCTGTTTCTTTCGCAGTTTGGCCTCGTGCATGCGCCTTACGATTCGTACGCATGTGTAGTCGTTCCATAAATGGCCGCCTTGTGAATTCGCATAACAGTGATCAGGTCTTAATTACCCCATTGTCATTTATGATGCTGATTTTTTTCTTCTGCATGCCATGTTATTTGATCTTTTGATTGCACCCATGCATTAATTATTCTGCTTCATTATACCTACATTATTGTTATTATAGTGTCTGTATGTCAGGTGCTATGGAATCTGTGGCACCATATAAATAAATCACTATTATTATCCTTTATTTATATGGCGCCACAAGGGATCCGCAGCACCCGTTACACAGTACATAATCAAATGAGCAAAAAAGCAAACAGCACTTACAGTTCCAGACAATATAGGACAAGTACGGAAAACCAGGGGTTAGGTGCTATCAAAGGGAGTATGGAGTATAAGATAAGCAAGAGAAGGAAAGGCACATGACAGGAGAAGGCCCTGTTCTTGCGAGCTTAGAACCTAAAAGATGATAAATGATGATGATGATCTATTTCCAAGAACTGGCTTGATAAAATAAAATGGTAGCAAGAGACCTTTAGAAAACAGATATTACCGCCACAGAGAGCCATACTCACACCCACCAAACCAGACATATAATTCTGCACACCTATTATATATACTGTACACACAACATGTCTCCACTGCAGTTTGTTACACACTTGCTACATGCTAAGTACAGCAATATTCCTTCAGTGCAGTGATGAATTTAGATTTATTTTGGGGAGCAATATTATAGTAAGATAAAGAGGTAAAGAAGGCACATGTAGGTGGCATGTTTTGCTTTATGGAAGGACACACAGCCATTTTATTTCGCCAAGCACATGACTTTTGCACCATGCCAAAGCAGATGGAGGTCAGATATGGGGCCAGATGCATCATCGCTTGGAAAGTGATAAAATGGAGAGTGAATATGTGCCAGCCAATCAGCTCCTAACTGCCATTTTTCAAACACAGCCTGTGCCATGGCAGTTAGGACCTGATTGGCTGGTACTTTTTCTTTCTCCATTTTATCACTCCCCAAGCGATGATGCATCTAGCCCATGATCTTTTTAATTGGATGCATTTTGCACCTTCTGTGACATGTCTAGATACATTTTGCACCTTCTGTGGCATGTCTAGATACATTTTGCACCTTCTGTGGCATGTGTAGATACATTTTGCACCTTCTGTAGCACGTCTAGATACATTTTGCACCTTCTGTGGTATTCCTATGTGCATTTTGAGCAATGCAAAAAAGTAATAAATGCATTATAGTCTCAAGTTTCCTTCACTCTCATCATTATTTTAAGCCATGAATAAGGATGTCCCACGTCCCAATGGAAAAAAAAGTAATGAAAGTGGTGGCTGCATAGTGGTAGAGGGTTGGACATGACATTTACACTTTTACACAGCACGCTTCTTCAGGTTTTTCTACTTCTCTGAAAAATGAGATGCCCTCCTAGTATGAGGTAACATCTCCAAAGACCAGTAAGTAGGCGCTAGGCAGACCACCTAGATGCAAAACCAACGCACTATGCGGTGTGCATCCAGGAGCGGATCTAGGCACGGGCAAGCCGGGCGGATGCCTGGGGCACTGCGGCCTGCGTGCGCGGCCGCAGTCACCCCGCAGGCGCCCGGCCCACCCACAACCCACATCCCGCACTCCGGTCTCTGGCTGCAGCAGGCGCCGCGGGCTATGTGGGTACCCACTGCAGCCGGCGCCATTGTCAGACGCTAGAGGTCATAATTGACCTCTAGTGTCTGTGTGGCGCTATGTGAGAGGAAACTTTTGCCCTGGGTGCCACTAGGTCTAGAACCGGCCCCGTGTGCATCCTGTTTGCCCTGTAAATGTGGCCCAGCCTGTTCTTGTTGACTTCTCTACTATGTGGTGTACACTCACCAAGACATACATACAAGGTTTCAGTAGGAACATGGCTTGAATCCAAAGCAATTGAGATCTGTAATTAATCCATTTTGTTATGATACAAAGGTATGCAGAATTGCATCAGTCAGTTTGTCACTAATCCAGCTGCCTAGATCTCTAGCACTAAAATAATCCCTCTTGATGTTTTATATAGCAACAAGAGATTAAAACCAACTATTTCCACATTAAATGTAAACAACACTTAACTTATTAAAGAAAAAAAAGAGTAACTAATAATATTTATAAATATCTAGACGAAAAAGTGTATATTCCCTGTCAGTTGATATATTTAATATATTTATATATCACCCCCTATGTCCCTCATACCCAGTACAGACAGAAGGCACAAAACTACAGTATGTCTAACTCGTGGATCCCCCTATTCCAATGTTTCTCAAACCCAGTTACACACGGCCCTCTCACAGTTCAGGTATTAGGTATATTCCTGCACCCGGCAGGTAAATCAAAACGACTGAGGTTTAATTAAGGGGTCTATTCATGAAGCAGTGAAAAGTGTGGAGAAGTGAGCCAGTGGAGAAGTTGACTATGGCAACCAATCAGCATTGAAGTAACATTTATAATTTGCATACTATACAATTGCACGGAGCAGCTGATTGGTTGCCATGGGCAACTTCTCCATAGGCTCACTTCTCCACTCTTTTCATTGCTTCATGAATAGACCCCTTATCCACTTGTACTCATGCATGGATATCCTTAGAACCTGGACTCTGAGTGGACTGTGGGGACTGGGATTGGGAAACACTGCCCTATACTAAACTTAAATAAGTGAATATATTTTAATGGCATGGCATCCACCTTTAAAACCAAATATAATAGCCGTAAAAAAGGAAATACTTTAGAAAGCCATATTGGACATACCCAAGTTTAATATTTACATAAATTCATAAACCTCTACTGATAACTCAGCGAGTTCACATATACGCTTTATTATTACATGGATGATGAATATTGTCACACAGAAACCGAATTTAAGCTTTATTATTACATGGATGATGAATATTGTCACACAGAAACCGAATTTAAGGCCTGATTCTGAGTCACACACAAGTCGCTACGGGCATGGATTCTGCGGTCTCAGCATACTGAGTGTGTGCCAAAAGAAAGAAACCAGCTTCTATGCATTCACTGGAACAGGAATACGCACACAAAACAACTTAAGTTGTGCGCACGGATTGTTCCGCCTGTCAATGGATCACTATACGTGAAATGGGTATTTCTGGGCTGTAAGCACCTGTTCTGTCTCATGGAAGTGAGGTGGGTGGGTATGCTGGCTTCCATGCTTGATTGCAGAGTGTGGATGGATAATGGACGCAGTGATGTGCGGTGAGGTAAATGGCTGAGGAGGCACTGGCTAGTATCCGAGGCAGATTTACACACAATATATGAGCCCAAGGGTTCATGTGGGCATTATACACAGGTGCAGCAGTATATACTGTGGGAAATTTTGTTGAGGTTTGATCAGAGATGTGAGGATAAGGGGCCTAATTCAGACCTGATCGTAGCCCTGCAAAATTTTGAGGGGGCTACGATCATCCACACTGACATGTGGGGGGACACCCAGCACAGGGCTAGTCCACCCCGCATGTCAGGCCCGCCCCCCTTTCCCTCCCCGCAGAAGTACAAAAGCATCACACAGCGGTGATGCTTTTGCACTTCAGGAGTAGTTCCCGGCCAGCGCAGTAGCTCCCGGCAGCGGCCTAGCGGTTACCTCAATCAGGCAGAGGTGATCGCTAGGCAACGACAGCAGTTGGCTGCCAGCCATGTGCTGGCGCACTGCGGCGCATGCGCACTTCTGACCTGATCGCTGCGTTGTGATGAATGGCAGCGTGAGATCAGGTCAGAATGACCCCCCCAGGTATGCAGGGGAGGCAGTGTCTCATCTGCCATAAACTTTTTACTCCAGAGTTTTGACTATAAAAATGATTAGATTAATACAAGATATTTATAATATATACTCTGCATTTATCATGTCATTTTTATAGTGAACATTCTGGAGCATACTGGAGTATGGCTCTGCCTCACCTGTCTCACCTGACCACATGTCACTGATGGATTATCTGGTTCCAGAGCACACCCGAAAAGATGCTTTTCTTTTTTCTTCTCTTCTGAAACTACTGGTCTTTGACTATAAGCATCAGAGTAGCACCTGAAAAGAAAGTGTACGTATAAATTGAGAGGTATTATCACTTATCACAATACAAAGAACCAATAACCACTGGAGAATTTATATTATCAGCTCTTTCGATACTGGTGCGGGATTGATCCATTTTCATTGTTTCAGACAGATGTTTGCTGGGTACAATTCCAGATACTGATGATGACAGCTGCGTACATAAGGACAGTGGGCAGGACAGGCTTCCATATGCAGATTCACAGATTATTAGTATACATGAGCAGATTCTGGTATTACCATAAGGAAGAAAGAAGCCTGCCGCAAATGAGTCTAAAAGTGGGTACACAATTGATCGGCAGATATATCTATGCAGAGCCGGCCCTAACCAATATGATGCCCTAGGCAAGATTTTGGCTGGTGCCCCCTAGCACCGCCGCTAGTTCTGCAGGAGAAGCCTGGCATGAGTCAGCTGTCAGCTCGGGCACCTTTTGTTTATGAAAATGCATATTATTTGCATTACTATATGGCTAGGATGCACAAGCAGCTTCTGCTGATTAAAATGATATGCAGCATGCCTATGCGACTGCACCTGTATCTGCATACGAAATGCTACATTACAGTGATTTCCAGGAAAACACGCACGTAGCATTTTGTATGCAGATACAGCCGCAGTCACACACAGAATATAGGCATGCCGCATATCATTTTAATCAGCAGGAGCTGCTGGTGCACCTAAGCATGCCAAATGCTCTAGGCATTTGCCTAGTTTGCCTATGCCTAAGGCCGGCTCTGTATCTATGGACGGATCGGGCAGTGTGTTGAGCATACGCACTGCCCGATCCGTTGGGGATAGACGTCATGAACTGGGCGGGCATGTACAGACGCCCGCCCAGTTCAGCTGTCAATCACCGCCGGCTGCCGCAGCATGTGTACGGGCAGTCGGCCGTACAGACACACCAACGCGCAGGGTTAGGCTGCGAGGGGCATTAGGATTAGGCTGTGTGTGGGGGGGGGGGGGGTTATGGTTAGGCACCCACAGGGAGGGTTAGGGTTAGGCTGCAGGGGTTGTCTTCAGTTTGCCGGTTGTCGAGATCCCGGCGCACAGTATACCGGCACCGGAATCCCTACAGCCGGCATACCGACACTTTATCTCCCTCTTGGGGGTCCACGACCCCCCTGGAGGGAGAATAAATAGCGTGGCGCGCAGCACGCCACCGTGCCCACAGCGTGGCGAGTGCAGTGAGCCCGCAAGGGGCTCATTTGCGCTCACCGCGCTGTCGGTATGCCAGCGGTCGGGATTCCGGCGCAGGTATGCTGGACGCTGGGAGCCCGGCCGCCGGCATACAATACTACACCCAGGCTGCAGGGTAGGGAGGGTTAGGTTTAGGCACAGCCGCAGAGAGGTTAGGGGTAGGCTGCGGGGGAGGGGTGTTAGGATTAGGCTGCGGGGATGGGGGGGGGGGGTAGGGTTAGGCACCCACAGGGAGGGTTAGGCTGCGGGGGAGGGAGGGTTAGGTTTAGGCACAGCCGCAGGGAGGTTAGGGTTAAGCACTATATGGGGACGTTAGGGTTAGGCTGTGGGGATGGAGGGTTAGGTTTGGGCATTGCCATAGGGAGGCTAGGGTTAGGCACCACAGTGGGAGATTAGGGTCAGGCTGCGGGTAGGGAGGGTTAGGGGAGAGGGGAGAACAGCCCCAACTCACCCCTGACGGTATTACAACCTTCGGGAACCCGGCATTGGTCTTCCCAAGCGCCGGCATATCATGCTAAATCCGTCACAAGCTGTGTTTTCAAAATGACAGTTAGGAGCTGATTAGCTGATACTTTATCTCCGTCCACTTTATCTCCATCCAAGGCTTAGTAAATAGACCCCTTTATCTCCGTCCACTTTATCACTCTCCAAAGCTTAGTACATAGGGGGTCATTCCGAGTTGATTGCAGCCAGCAACTTTTTGCTGCTGGTGCGATCAACTAATCTCCGCCTATGGGGGAGTGTATTTTAGCATAGCAGGGCTGCGATCGCTTGTGCAGCCCTGCTATGCTAAAAAAGTTTCCTGCAAAACAAGACCAGCCCTGCAGCTACTTACCCTGTGCAATAGATCCAGCGATGAAGGTCCCGGTCCTGACGTCAGAGATCTGCCCTCCGTTCGCCTGGATATGCCTGCGTTCTTCTTACCACTCCCCGAAAACGGCCTCCAACGGTGAGTATCCACCCCGGAACACCTCTCCGCTGTCAATCTTCTTCCGTCCAGCGCTGCGTCTTTTTTTTTCGCTGTGCGCTCCGTTGCGCAGTTCCGACCCGTTCACACCTCAGCGAAGAACCGCTGCGTACAAACGGGTCGGAATGACCCCCATAGACCCCTTGATCTCTTTCTCATTAGGGAAATTCTCAGTTTTTTAAAGCAGTTGGAGGTCTGCACTCTTCAGGAGAAGAATGTGCTGATCTTGTATGAGACAGTGACCTGCAAGACTAATACCTCTTTTCCACTAGCTTTTAAAACACGGGTAAATGCGCGGGAGCGCGCATTTACCCATGTTTTTCCCTAGTGGAAAAGGGTCCCCCTGCAAATTCCCGAATCAAGTGATCCGGGAATCCTACCCGGGTAGCTAGCCGGGTTGAACACGTATTCAACCCGGTAAGCTGTCTAGTATGAATGGGAGCCATGTCGAGGAGACACGGCTCCCGTTCACAATGTATGGGAGGGCGGCGCTGGGAGATCATGGGCGTCACTAGCAGCGTCACCAACCCGGCAATATGCCGGGTTGGTGAGTGTTGTAGGAATAGGGGCTGTAGCAAGGGGTCGCAGCCGTGTCAGGCGACACGGCTGCAACCCGTGCTTCAGTGGCAAAGGGGTATTAGTAATAAGGGCAGTGCTGTGTTTGACACAGGCACCCATAACCAGCTATATAGTATGCAGCTCGGACAGCTCAGTGAGGAGCAGTATTGTCCTGCAGGAGGGGGGAATGCTGAGTCAGTAGACCAGTTGGAGGAGGACAAAAAGACTATCCCAGGAGAATTGGATTTAACGCTGGAGGAGCTCAGTGCATTGAACTCAGGAGACAGCTCAGTGGAGGAGCTGTGGTGTGTACTGCAGAGACTGCGGAGGCTGTCCAGTGATTTCCCCTGACATCATTATAACATCAAGCTGACTTTTTTTTTTTTATGGACAGTGTTATGTCACATCTTAAAAAAACAAAACAATATACAACTCCCATCTGTTAATAGCACATTGGGCTAGGTGTACTACTGAGCCCTGATCAGTGGAGAGTGATAAACTACCAACCAACCAGCACCTAACTGTCATTCTTCAAACACAGCCTGGAACATAGCAGTTAAGATCTGATGCTTGCACTTTATCTCTCTCAACTTTATCACTTTTCAAGGCTTTGTCCATCTGGCCTATTATTGTGCGGTAGACTCTAACAGCCAATTGGATTTTACTCATACTTGCCGCCTTCCTGAAGTCCCTCTACGGGAGGGAACAGGCAAGTCAGCACAGCAGGGGGAGGCTCGGGTGGCATGATGCAGTACAGGAGAACAGTTCGGGGGTGTGACGCTGTATATTGGGGGTAATTCTGAGTTGATCGCAGCAGGAACTTTGGTAGTAGTTGGGCAAAACCATGTGCACTGCAGGGGGGACAGACAGGGGCGGATCCAGAAGAAAATGAAAGGGGGGGCACCATGATAGGGGAACGGTAATAGTTATATTTACATGCACCTAAGGCATGCGTGCTCCCAGATAAGGGGTGTGGTATCACAGGGGGTGTGACCTCACAGAATAAACCATCAGGTAATGATTAGCTGTAGGAGCGCATCCCTGCTGGTTTATTGATAATGTTTCACCCTGATGGAAAGGCTGATTGGGCCTTGAAATGTTGGCCACCTGTTCCATTAGTTATGGGAGCCTGGAAGGCAACCCAGCACAATATAATTATTAAAGATTTTAGTTGGTGGTGGCAGGTGCAGCATACCATGTTTTGGGCACTACACTGAGACTCAGGACATGAACTGCCCATCTTTGATCAGTAGAAGCAGCCAGCTGGATCTCCAACAAGCAGCATAAGACATCTGCAGGACAACCCTGTCACAATCACACGGGCCGCCTTCTCAAAGCTGAGGCTGAGTTTGACTGCACCTAGCATGGTGGTAAAGGAAGTGGAGGAGGAAACGCTGGGATTAATGTGCAGTGCAGTGAGGGCTAATGAAGCCTTCTGTGCCGTCATAAGTAACCGTCTTACTCGATGCTGGCATTTGAACCCCGTGCCTGGGCTGGACTCTGGCCGGCTGGCAGTTGGGGAGGTAGGTGTGAGCAGGGGGCCTCCCGATTGGTTACCACATGGACTTGCTGTTAGAGCCGCGGCGGGTCCTAGTGCCTGCCGGCTCTTTTATCAAATCTGACTGACGTAAATAGCAGTAGTGCTGCTGCTGTTCTCCTTTTGAAAAAAAATGACAGGGGGGGCACGGGCCCGAGTGCCCCCCCCCCCTATATCCGCCTATGGGGACAGATATAACATGTGCAGAGAGAGTTAGATTTTGGTGTGGTGAGTTCAATCTGCAATCTAAATTGCAGTGTAAAAATAAAGCAACCAGTATTTACCCTGCACAGAAACAAAATAAACCCACCCAAATCTAACTCTCTCGGCAAATGTTATATCTGCCCCCCCTACAGTGCACATGGTTTTGCCCAACTGCAAAAAAATTCCTGCTGTGATCAACTTGGAATTACCCCCATTGGGGGTAATTCCAAGTTGATCGCAGCAGGATTTTTGATAGCAACTGGGCAAAACCATGTGCACTCAGGGCCGGTTCGAGGGCCCTCGGCGCCCCGGGCAGGGAATGGGGGCGTGGCTTAATACAGGGGGCATGGCCAGTTACGCCCCCTGTACAGTAGAAGCGCCGCTTAAATGCTGAGCGGTGCGCGATGACGTCATCGCGCACCGCACAGCAAAAGGTCCTCTCCACGAAGGGAAACTAGACGCGTAGCGTCTAGTTCCCTTCGCGGAGAGGACCTTTGCTGTGCGGTGCGCGATGACGTCATCAAAGGTCAGCAAAGGTCCTCTCCGCGAAGGGAAACTAGACGCTACGCGTCTAGTTCCCTTCACAGGGGACCACAGCCGGGGCCGCAGAGCCGGGGGACACAGCGGGCAGCGGAGGGCACAGCAGTGGCGGATCTTGCCATGGTGCGGCGCCCTCCGGATGGCGCCAGCGCCCTCCGGAAGGCGGCGCCCCGGGCAAAAGTCCTGCTTGCCCGTGGCAAGATCCGCTACTGTGTGCACTGCAGGGGAGGCAGATATAACATGTGCAGAAAGAGTTAGATTTGGGTGGGTTATATTGTTTCTGTGCAGGGTAAATACTGGCTGCTTTATTTTTACACTGCAAATTAGATTGCAGATTGAACACACCACACCCAAATCTAACTCTCTGTGCACATGTTATATCTGCCTCCCCTGCAGTGCACATGGTTTTGCCCAGTTGCTATCAAAAATCCTGCTGCGATCAACTTGGAATTACCCCCATTATGCGGTGCAGGGGGCGTATTTGTGTTATCATGGCCACGGTCCCAGCTAGATAATGCCAAGATTATTGGTGTGGCTACAATGACGCAATTCAACGTGAATCACAGAATTTCACAGCTGCATTGCCTGCTTCTGTAGGGTAAATGGAAGGCTGGGAGCAGGTGGTGGCTCAGTACGGGAGACTGGCCCACCTTTCTGGGTGTCCAGGAGCACCACCCAATTTTCGGCCGCCTCCTGGCTGTTCCGGGAGGGTAGGCGAGTATGATTTTACTGTACATAATTCCGCCTGACACCATAGGCCATTGAAAATACAATACAGTATCGAATGCTTGGCATTAACCTTAGAAACGAGCACATATGGGATGTGGGTCAGCAATGAGTACAGGCACAGTTTATGTTTAACCATTATTATTTATTATCCTTTATTTATATGGCACCACAAGGGTTCTGCAGCGCCTAAGAAAGTACATAAACAAATGAGCGCACAAGAAAACAGTGACTTATATTACAAGGCAATGCAAGTGCATGGTATATAAACATTGCTGCAGTGACGTGTGGTGGGGTGAGGCAGGTGAGGCAGAGCTTTTCCTGTCATACTTACGTTTAAACCAGAGTTTTGACTGAATAAAGTATATGAAAAATACTAATAATTTGTTTGAAATAACTTCTTTGCATTATTCTAATAATTTTTATAGCCAAAACTCTGGAATAAAAAGTCTATGGCAGGTGAGGCAGTGCCTCCCCTGTCTATCTTTTCCACACATCTCTAATCATAACTCACCAAATTTCCAGGAGTTTATACTGCTGCACCTGTGTATAATGCCCAGATGTACCCTTTGGCTTATATATTGCATGTAAATCTGGCTCTGGGGTTAGCCAGTGCCTCCTGAGCCATTTAGCTCACCGCACGTCCCTGCATTGCTGCAATAGTGCTCATGGATTACACAGGTTCTGTGACTGCTTAAAACCAGGTGAAATGTAGGCTTGAAGTCAGCCAGCCACAGAACCTGTGTAATCCATGAGCGTCCCAGGTAAAAGGGATAATATGGTCACCCTAGTAGAGTAGATGAAATAATAAGGGAGGTAAAAGCTTATGAGGGAAGAGGGACCTAGGTAGCTTACATACTAATGGGGAGGGGCAGACGGGTAGCCACAAGTTTACAGTGTGGACTAATGGTGGCCAAATGTGGGCAGATACTTTTGCCTGACTACGATGTAACTTGGCTACTTGTGTGCAGACCGCAATACTTAAAAAATACATGAGGCTTTTGTGCGGTCAGAGGATTACCTTACATACATTTGCCAGCACCAATCACATCATTCTCACTGCATTTTCTCAAGGTGATTAAGATCCAGTTGGACTGATTATTATCAAGCACTTTGCTTATTTTATGGTGTGGGCCATGTGTCCCATTCTGACCAGCTGTATCCTGTAACTGTCCCTCCAGTTAAAATCCAGATTGATGGTGATCAAGGAGATAAGTGGCAGATTAAGAGGAGAGCAGCGGTGAAAGTGTGCGGCTACGAGTGGGTACGGCGTACCCTTAAGAATTTAGCCGTGGGTACGCCGTACCCACCGCCGACGGGCCGCAGCTCCCTCCCTCCCTCCGCTGCTGCTGCTTGAGGGGAGGAGAGCACAGCGTGCACCTCTCCTCCCCTCAGTGTCTACCTTCAATTCAGCGCCGGCCCGTGAGCCAATCAGAGCTCGCGGTCAGGCAGCCAAGGCTCCTGATTGGCTGCTGGACCGCAAGCTTTGATTGGCTCACGGATTGGTGCTGAATTAAAGGAAGACACCCGCACCGCCGCCGGAGACTGAAAGGCAGGAGAGGTGCAGGCTGTGCTCCCCTCACACAGGACAGCAGCAGCAGTGGTGAGCAGCAGGGGAAGGGGGGAGGGCATATGTACCTGGCACTGGGGGCATATCTGGCACTGGTGGGACATGTGTGTCTGGCACTGGGGGCAAATCTGGCACTGTGGGGGCATGTCTGTATCTTGCACTGGGGACATATCTGGCACTGGGGGCATATCTGGCACTGTGGGGACATGTGTATCTGGCATTGGGGGCATATCTGGCACTGGGGGCATATCAGGCACTGTGGGGGCATTTCTGCATCTGGCATTGGGGGCATATCTGGCACTGGGGGGACATGTGTATCTGGCGCTGGGGGCATATCTGGCACTGCGGGAACATGTGTATCTGGCACTGGGGGCATATCTGGCACTGCGGGAACATGTGTATCTGGCACTGGAGGCATATCTGGCACTGGGAGCATATCTGGCACTGTGGGGCATTTCTGTATCTGGCACTGGGGGCATATCTGGCACTGTGGGGGCATTTCTGTATCTGGCAATGGGGGACATGTGTATCTGGCACTGGGGGGCAATGTATATCTGGCACTCTGGGGGCATTTGTGTATCTTGCACTGTGGGGCAATGTGTATCTGGCACTGTGGGGCAATGTGTATCTGGCACTGTGGGGCAATGTGTATCTGGCACTGTGAGGCAATGTATATCTGGCACTCTGGGGGCACTTGTGTATCTGGCACAGTGAGGCAATGTGTATCTGGCACTGTGGGGCAATGTATATCTGGCACTGTGGTGCAATGTATATCTGGCACTGTGGGGCAACATGTATCTGGCACTATTGGGGTCCTATGTTTATCTGCCCCTCCCCCATATGTGTATCACGCCCCCATTTTAATACACCCATTTTTTGGGCGCACGCACACAGTACCTATAAGACATTTTTTCTACTTGCATCACTGGAGGAGATGCGTGTATATAGCCTATGACCAATGATAATCTCAGCTGCTAGTGTTGTATACAAATCATAGTACACACATGGGACAAATTGAGCCTCTTAAGTATAATAATGATTACAATCAGTTCCTCTTCTGAAATGTATGATTTGCACATATTATTACAGTATGTATACTATTGATTTGTAATGTGCACACTCTGTACAGTAGATTGCACGTTGTAATGACTCACTCATTTATTTTCAAATTACATGGCATTGTAATTAGTATTTGTACACTCATGCCAGTTTATCTAATCAAACCTTAAAGAGACACTTAACCTAAATAACCAGATGTCTTACATAAAAATAATAGCATTAACTGAGATAGATAGATATATAGATATTTAAATATTGACATTGAAGAACCACCCTCTCCTCTTGCAAATCCTTTACTCTCTTGGTCTGCATGATACTGCTCTCTCCTGGCTGTCCTCCTACCTTTCTGGTCGTTCATTCTCTGTCTCCTCTTATGACTCCACCTCCCCCCTACTTCCTCTACCAGTAGGTGTCCGTGTCCCCCAAGGTTCTGTCCTTGACCTCTCCTTTTCTCTCTCTCTACACATCCTCATTAGGTGAGCTCATTAGCTCTTTTGACTTACAATATCATCTCTACGCTGATGATACTCAAATCTACCCTTCCTCCCGTGACCTCTCCTCTGCTCTTCCCTCCCTCCCTCCCGCATAACCTCACCTCCCACGGTTTCATTATCCATTGATGGCACAACTATCTCCTCTAGCCCCCAAGTGCGATGTCTTGGAGTAATCCTTGACTCCTCCCTCTCCTTCAAACCACACATTCAGTACCTTTCACAAACCTACCGTTTCCATCTCAAAAACATCTCCAGGATCACACCCTTTCTCAACCAGGACGCTACTAAGACCCTCATCCACTCACTGGTCATCTCCAAATTGGACTACTGCAATCTCCTCCTATCTGGCCTCCCTAAAAAATGCCTTTCTCCACTCCAATCCTCCAATCTATCCTTAATGCTACTGCCCATCTCATCTTCCTCACCAAACATACTACATCCACATCCCCTCTCTTGCAGGACCTTCACTGGATTAAGAATCCAATTATAGCTTCTCACACTCACCTATAAAGGCCTCACCCACTCTTCTCCCTCTTACATCTCTGACCTTATCTCTCTTTACATTCCCACCCGTCCTCTTCGCTCCGCTAATGCACGCCACCTCTCCTGCCTACTGATTACTGCCCCCCCCCCCTTTCCCCACTCCTACCTACAAGATTTTGCACGTGCTGCTCCCTATCTCTGGAATTCTCTACCTCTCCCCATCTGGCTCTCTACCTCTCTACAAAACTTCAAACGGGCTCTCAAGACCCACTTCTTCACCAAACCCAGCCAACTCTCCTCCTAACCCTCTTGTCTATGCTCACTGTCTACCCCTTCTGTGTCACCCCGGTCTGTTAGCCCTTCACCTTTTAGATTGTAAGCTCGCAAGATCAGGGTCTTCTTTCCTCATGTGCCTTTCCTTTTCTTACTTATACTATCTTATACTCCATACTCCCTTTGATGGCACCTAACCTCTGGATTTCTTAACCTGTCCTATATTGTTTTGAACTGTAAGTGCTGTTTTCTTGTTTGCTCATTTGATTATGTACTGTATAATGGGCGCTGCAGATCCCTTGTGGCGCCATATAAATAAAATATTATAATAATAATAATAATAATAATAATAATAATAATCCATACCATGACAAAAGCTTAGATATTTTGCATTTGTTATGAAGCTGAATGCAAGCTATTGTTCTTTGTGTCCTTCACTGAGATTGCAGGACAGGAAGCCAAATCACTCCCTCTACAATTACAATGTTATCTCAAATATCATCAGTTTTGAAAGCCACGGAAACTTTTAAGCTGGGTAAACACCTATGCAATCGTCGGATAGGTCTTTGATTCTGACCCGTTCATGAGAAATCTTAAGAGTGTGTATGACCTTACAATCATGTTTTATCAGAAGAAAACTGATCGCATTTGAAGATCAGATTTTATGGCCTTCCTAATATTTGTCAGACACGATGGTATAATGAATACACTACCAACTGCTCTGGCCAATACTTCTGCTGCTGCTCCTGCAGATGGTTTCATCATGTGAGCAATAAAGCGCCTGTGTACACAACACTTCAGCAACATGCCCACGAAACTCCCATCATGCCCATAGGACGGACCTTCTGTGTGTCTAAATTCATGCATTACATGTTTATATGCTGCTACAATTGATATCCAAATATACTGGTCCTGCTGACACACGGTGATTAGATTTGTGCTTTCATCAAATATTTTTGACCTCTGTCACCTGCCTTATTTTATTTTGGGTTTTATGTTTTTGCAGCCACGGCAACGGCGATGGATGATGACGTCATCTGTGGGCATCTTCATACCGGACCCACATTCCGGAGGAGGCACACGTGGTGGGGACTTAAATCTGGAAACATTGATCCTCAATCCTGCTTGCTGCAGTACTTGTATCCATCTGAGTGCCGCCTCTATTTATGTAATCTATATAAAATGATGGTTGAACATCAACAAGGAGGCTCATTCATACCTCCCAAAATTCTGTAGCTAAGTATCAGACGTGACGACATCCCTTCTGATATGTCAGCAGCGCAGTTGTGTCACAGTATGTGCATGGAACATCTCCCAGGGGCATTATCAACATTCTGCCAGTCAGGAAACAGTACATTGTAATCAGGACAATTATGAGTTATAGTAATAAAAGAAAAGTTATTACTATTTTCTGTTCTCATAAGTGTGTGTGTGTGTGTGTGTGTGTGATTTTAGCATATATTAATAACCCTGATCTCTTAAGGGGGGTACACATGGAGAGATGTTTGCTTAAATTCTAAACAATCTGACCAGATTGCTTAAAAATTAATCACGGATCACTCCGTGTGTATGCCCCATAGGGATAGAGATGCGCGGCCCTGCGCGTCGCTATCGCTGGTTCTAGATTAGACTGCATGCATGCCAAATCTAGTTAGATCGCTCACTTCACCGCTGGGAGAAATGAGCGTCCCCCCCCCCCCTCCCTCGCTCAGCATACATCGCGCTGTGTGCTGAGCATCCTGAGATGTGTGCTGAGTGTTCTGTGCTAAATCGCTCAGCACACATCTCTGGGACACATCGCTACATGTGTACCCTGCTTTACATGCCACTACTGTTCTTTTCATTTTTTTTACACCAAGCAAAAAAGTAAAGCATGTATCTATGAAAACCACTGGAAAGGAATGACTCTTGGTAGATAACATGGGTATATGCATTTGTAATGCAGACTATGCACAGGGAGATTTAGTTAACACTGCAGCGAGTAGCACCGGATTCATTTTCAGTGTGTGGCTGAGAGTTTAAATTGCAACATCCAAATTTCTACTTTTAGCTTCCTGGAATGAAATAACACTTTCCAACATCTAGAAGTACTGTATGTGGCTGCTAGTGGGGATGTTCTTTCTTGCTCATGGATGCTCATAAACGCCTGTGTATATTTGTATACATGGGGGGTCATTCCGAGTTGATCGTAGCTGTGCTAAATTTAGTTGCTCGTCGCTGCCCCTGGTGGCAGCGGCTGTGTGTGACATCCCGCAGCCGCTGTGGCCCGCCTCCCACATGATCCGCCCACCCCTGCGTTGGCAAGACCGCGCCCCCAAAACGGCGGCCAAACGCTGACGTGCCACCCCCTCCTGCCCAGCGACTGCCTCTGCCTGTCAACCAGACAGAGGCGATCGCTAGGGAACGAAGCCTTCGGCTGTCCGTCATTCACCAGCGCACTGCAGCGCATGTGCAGTTCCGACCCGATCGATGCGCTGCGGTAAACTGCAGCGAGCGATCAGGTCGGAATGACCCCCATGATCCATAGAATCTTAGGTGCAAATTGCTATAGCCATCTGCTATCATCTGTGAGTGCTACGGTCAAGCCTCATTCAGCAGTGTCTGCACAAATGTTGGATGATCAGCCTGGGTCTCTTCTCTTCTTGGAGAGTGGAAAAGATCTATCAGGGTCTTGGTGCTGACATGGAATGCTAAAGGGAACTTTAAACTTCCAGTTGTTCCGAAGTGGAATCCTATATATATATACTGTATATGCCTGCCTGGTCAGCAACATAGTTATAGTTGCTGATATCTTATTGCTGTACGATATAGCACGTGTGCCTTTGGCATATGGTTATTAATTCAGCTATCTTATATGTGAAAGCTACTTCTAAGAACAGTCATCTCTACTAGATGGAAACTAAATAATTGTAACACACATATCTGTGATATTAGTACAGGTTGAGTATCCCATATCCAAATATTCCGAAATACGGACTTTTTTGAGTGAGATTGAGATAGTGAAACCTTTGTTTTTTGATGGCTCAATGTACACAAACTTTGTTTAATACACAAAGTTATTAAAAATATTGTATTAAATGACCTTCAGGCTGTGTATATAAGGTGTATATGAAACATAAATGAATTGTGTGAATGTAGACACACTTTGTTTAATGCACAAAGTTATAAAAAATATTGGCTAAAATGACCTTCAGGCTGTGTGTATAAGGTGTATATGTAACATAAATGCATTCTGTGCTTAGATTTAGGTCCCATCACCATGATATCTCATTATGGTATGCAATTATTCCAAAATACGGAAAAATCCCATATCCAAAATACCTCTGGTCCCAAGCATTTTGGATAAGGGAGACTCAACCTGTACTTTTAAATAATTTACTAAAGCAAATGTAGCAACTAGAGATGTGCGCCTGGCAATTTTTCCAGTTTTGTTTTTGTTTTTTTCATGTTTTAGTTTTGGATTGGTTTTGCCAAAATCGCCCATGTGTGTTTTGGTTTTAGTTCTAATTTATTTATTTTTTTATCATAAAAACAGCTAAAATCACAGAATTTGGGGGTGTTTTTGTTCCTACAGTATTAGTAACCTCAATAACATTCATTATCATTTCCAGTCTATTTTGAACACCTCACAGCTCACAATATTGTTTTTTCCAGTTTAGGATGTACCAAGGTAGCTGGACGAAGTGGGTGGCACAAATACCTGGCACATCTAGGAGTGGCACTGCAGTGGTAGACAGGATGGCAGTTATAGAAACTATGCCCAAAAAAATGCTCCAAAGAGCACCTAGTGCAAAGAAATAAGGTGCAAGAAGGAATTGTCCTTGGGACCTCCCACCCACCCTTATGTTGTATATATTAAACAGGAAATGCATTAAATCATTTCAGCGACAGGGACCGTCACTTGTGGCTAAAATGATTGGTTTGTTTGGGGCCCCACAAAATTTTTTATAGAAGGACTTCCTCTGTTAAGTTATTACTCTGAGGATGTTGATGATGAGGTGTTAATTACATTATAATCTTGTACAATAAATTTCATGTCTTCGCCGCAAATGACGTAACATGGAGGCGGTGCCTAGATGGCTAAAGTTCCTACCTCTACTAAATTTGGCCTCACAAATGGAGCAGATGCTTTCATAAACATTGTCAGGATTGGTGTTGTTATTATTATTATTATTATCCTTTATTTATATGGCGCCACAATGATTCCGCAGCGCCTAACTACAGAGTACATAAACAAATAATCAAAACAGGAAAACAGCAACTTACAGTTGACGACAATATAGGACAAGTACAGGGTACATAAACATAGCTACATCAGCAGATGACACTGAAAAAAGTATCAGGGGCCAGAAGACTGCTGGATTTGGTGCAACTGAAGATTATAAAAGTAAGAAAAAGGATAAGCACATGAGGGAAGAGGGCCCTGCTCGTGAGAGCTTACATTCTAAAGGGCAAGGGTAGACAGACAGTGGTGACACAGATGGAGTACATAGAGAGCGTGGAACAGAGGGTTAGGATGAGATTTGGCTGGGTTTGGTGAAGAAGTGGGTCTTGAGAGCCCGTTTGAAGTTATGTAGAGAGGTGCAGAGTCTGAGGGGAAGAGGTAGGGAATTCCAGAGAAATGGAGCAGCACGTGAAAAATCTTGGAGGTAGTGGTGGGAGGAAGTCTTCAGTAGGCAGGAGAGTCGGCGTGCATTAGCAGAGCGAAGAGGATGGGTGGGAGTGTAAAGGGAGATAAGGTCAGAGATGAAGATGGGAGAGGAGTGGGTGAAGGCTTTGTAAGTGAGTGTGAGAAGCTTGAAATGGATTCTGAAAGGGAAGGGGAGCCAGTGAAGGTCTTGTAAGAGAGGAGAGGTAGACATAGTGTGTTTGGTGAGGAAAATGAGTTGGGCAGCAGCATTGAGGATAGATTGGAGTCGATAGAAGTATTTGTCAAGAATGCCAGTCAGGAGGAGATTACAGTAGTCCAGTCTGCAGATGACCCGTGTTGGATAAGGGTCTTAGTAGCATCCTGGGTCAGAAAGGGTCTGATCCTGGTAATATTTTTTAGATGAAAACGGCAGGTTTGCGAGAGGTGCTGAATGTGTGGTTTGAAGGAGAGGGAGAAGTCAAGGATTACTCCAAGACAGTGCACTTGGGGGCTAGAGGAGATAGTTGTGCCATCAATAGATAATGAGATTGTAGGAGGTGAGGTTATGCGGGAGGGAGGGAAGATGATCAGCTCGGTCTTAGACATGTGAAGTTTAAGAAAGCGCTGGGACATCCAGGAAGAGGTAGCAGAGAGACAGTTGGAGATACGAGTGAGGAGAGCAGGGGAGAGGTCTGCAGAGTTAAGATAGATTTGAGTATCATCAGCATAGAGATGATATTGGAAATCAAAAGAAAGAATGAGCTTACCTAGTGAGGATGTATAGAGAGAGAAAAGAAGAGGACCAAGGACAGAACCTTGGGGTACACCTACAGTTAGTGGAAGTGAGGGTGAGGTGGAGTTATGAGAGGAGACAGAGAATGAACGGTCAGAGAGGGAAGACAACCAAGGGAGGGCAGTATCATGCAGACTAATGGAGTGAATGATTTGCGGTAGGAGAGGATGGTCCACAGTGTCAAAAGCAGCAGAGAGATCAAGAAGAATAAGAAGAGAGTAGTGGCCGTTAGATTTAGCAGCAAGGAGGTAATTGCAGACTTTTGTAAGGGCAGTTTCGGTGGAGTGGAGAGGACAGAAGCCAGACTGGAATGGGTAAAGCAGTGAAGTGAAAGGAAGTAAGGTGGCTGTAGACAATATGCTCAAGGAGTTTGGAGGCAAAAGGGAGAAGAGACATGGGTCGGTAGATGGAGAGAGTGTTTGGATCAAGGGTAGGTTTTTAAGAATAGGAGAGGTGAGTGCATGCTTGAAGGCAGAGGGTTAAAATAATCCCACACCAAAGAGGTGGCTTTTTTGGTCTTATGCCCAGGCAACGCAATGGCTTTCTTTTTATCACGGTCAACAACTGCAGCCACCGGTGGCTGACTTATACAAGCAACATCTTCATCAACATCCTCACTGTCAGATAGTACACACATATCCCCCTCATCCTGTCCCACTTCCCCACACGAATCCTCAATGTGTATTATGTCCTCCTCATCAGATTCATCACCCTCCTCTTCAGATTCATCACCATCTTTACTTGTACTGCTCTCCACATGTGCAGATGGTTCAGAAATGGTGGAGGGAGGTGAAAGAGGCTTCTCTATGAGGACAGTGTGAGAAATGTCAGCTGACGTGGACACCCCTAAACGTTCCATAAGAATGTCTGATGGTTCAGATTCTGAATGCGCAGTTTCTCTTACTGCCCCTGCTGTTAACTTTCCTTTTGGATCTTTTTTCTTTACCACTCTAAAATTAAATGATTTTACATACCCTGACCTGCCTTAGCAGATGACGTTGACAGACTTGCATTGTCAATGTCATGACTAGTGGCAGCAGCTTCAGCACTAGTAGTAGCCTCCATTTATATCAACATAAACTGGGGTTGACCTTCACCGACAGCGTCACACAAAAGAGTCAGAAATGTATATAATAATTACACACTGCGTTGACTTCACTGACAGCGTCGCACAAATGAGTCAGAAATGTATATAATAATTACACACGACGGACAAACAAAAGGTTTACGTCTAACTTTGCGCATCCCAATGTCCTCAGATTCTTCATAGTATACAGTAAATCGTTGTATATAGGAAAAAAATATACAAAAAACAACAATCCGTAAGACTGTATGAATGAGTCCAATCAAAAAATCCCATAACCATTTGACTATCAGCAGAGCAGGAAACTGCAGGACCTGGTATAGACAGACAGTGTTTTTACAAGAGTGTTTTAATTGTAGCACTCTACTTGATAATGGTGTTGCAGTGCGCCAAAATGCATTGTATAGAGTGCAGTTACTGTCCATTTCCCGTCAACATTGTGTTGGATTACCCAGGTATTATCTTCCCACTCATGTTGCTAGGGTAAGGGACAGATTTCCCATTAAAAAATTTTATTAATAAAATTGTTTCCAATAAACGGAAACTACATATACGTCTCTTTTTAATTTATTCTGAGACATTCATGAGGAACCTATGGTCACTTCAATACAATAAGGGATTGTGAAAGAAACCTTTATGTGCAAGTTCCTGCAATATTCATGTAAGCACACATGTGAGCATCCATTAATATTATCCAGACACCTTGGGTGTGAAACGCTTGCTGAGGGATCCTTCTGATGCATGCTGGAGAGAGGACTTATGACCTTTTTGTTTCCTACACATTTGGGATTTTTTGTTTGGACTCATTCATACAGTCTTACACATTGTTGTTTTTTGTATATTTTTTTCCTATATACATCGATTTACTGAGGTGTACATCTGTATACTATGAAGAATTTGAGGACATTGGGAAGCGCAAAGTGAGACGTAAACTTTTTGTTTGTCCATTTGTACTAATTAATTAAGGGTGGTGACTTAATCAGTTTACTTCTCTGCAGCTCACCATTGGTAGCGCCACATAGTGTTGTACCATTTGTTTTTTGTGAATAACACACTACGGTTAACTTCACCGACAGCATCACACAATACGTGAATGAGTAAGAAATAATATACTGTGGTCTGTCCGGCAGTGTCACAGGAATTATGAAAATAAAATAAAAACTGTATAATACACTGGGGTACAGCACAAAAAAAAAATATATATATATTGATACATTTTTTTAGAATTTTAGGCTTTTTGTTTTTAGTTTTATTATTTTAATTTTACACTGGGGCAGATCCCCTGGATGGACGGGCAGAGAACCCTTTATTCAGATACAGCAGACAGCGAGAGCACCCCTTTTTTCCGGCTACAGCAGACAGAGAACGCACCCCTTTTTCAGATACAGCAAATAGAGAGCACCCCTTTTTCAGTTACAGCACAGAGGGCTCCCCCACCCGCCGCACACAACGCCATCCAGTACTGACATGGAGACATCCGTCCAGTACACTCTCCAATGCCAGAGTGTAGATAGCGCCGATGTGATGCCGATACCAGAGAATCGAACACGCTCATCTCTAGTAGCAACGCAGTGAAAGAAGACACTAGCGGCTCTGGCATTTAAACACTTTTAGTTTGGATAGCATTACATAGAAAATACAGGCAAATATTCCTACAATATATGTTGGGAATTTGGCTGCCATCTTGTTCGCAGAACTGGAAAGATGTGATTCCCATAGCATCATACAGAATGCATGAGAATGGGAATGTATATCCCATACATATATGCAACAAACTTATTCACTATTAGACATTAAAATACCCCTTTCAGACAGAAATCCCGGCACTTCAGTGCCAGGTCATTTTGCCTGTCTCTGTCTGAACCCTCCTTTCACTCTAAGAAGCAAATTACCGGGTCAAGAATTTTGACCTGGTAATTTGCGGATCAAAACGGGTATTTCCTCTGTGTGAAAGGTTCAACTCGGGTCGAAATTCCCAGGTCTCCAACCCTGGTAAATTCTTGGGTCGAAATCCAGGAGAATTTCAACCAGGGTTGACCCTTTCACACAGAAAAAGGACCCGTGTTTTTCATGCTTCATCCGGTAATTTCATTTTCTGTCTGAAAAGGGTAGATCTGAATTACAAAATCCTCAGAAGAACCAATTCAATGTCATGTGTATGCCAAAATAAAATATAAATTTTGCATAAAACGCATCCACAAAAGTATAATATATCATATGCAGGGGCGGACTGGGAACAAAAAGCGGCCCTGGAAAAATTTGTACTAGTGGCCCCACTTGGGCAGCACCAGAGGTGTAAGGTCTAGCCATGGGCCATGGTAGCAGCACCCTATCCCCAAGACTTGTCCAGCATCAAGGGGGAAGTTAAAAAGAAATAAAATTAAATATTATGAGCACATTATATGATACACCTTTAGAATTTAGGAAATTATATCATTCTTTAGAAAGATATATTTTCTTGCTTATTACACCAACCGTATCCGAATCACTATTCACTCAAACTTATATGTCAGCCAAGCAGGCAGACAGGGCATACACTAGATCATCTGCAATCACAGGCTAAGTGGCAAAGTCATTTTCATATATGCAAATTGTTTGGCATCTTATTCATTATGTCTATAACTAGGACTGCATGTCCTCAAACAAAACAGGCCCTGCGGGTGCGTCGGCCCACCAGGAATCTTCCCTGTAAACCCTATGGCCAATCCGCCTCTGATCATATGATATACTTGCCGGAACCTATGGGAAACACCAATTTTTGGGGTAGTCTTCTGCACCACAGGAAAAGTGGGCATTCTTCCCGCATCCCACCCACTTCCTAGGGAAGTGGGCAAAACTGGGAGAATAATACGGGGAATTCACAGTCACCAAGAAGACAGGGCTCAATTACGCAATTCTATGGTAATTGTGTCATTTTAGCCCCACCCGCATTAAAATATGTGGGAATTGTGGCATTATATAATGAAGAGGCATGACATAATGACGCGTCTAGTCCTGCCCCGTCCCCATCTCCACCTACCTACCCCGTCCCCATCTCCACCTACCAACATCAAAGAACAAGACTGCAGCATAGCCAACCAACTGGACTTACACTCGGGGATTCAGAATTACAAACCACTGATTGTGTGCGGAATCTTGCTGTTGTTCTGGATGGTGGCTTGACACTTAAACATCAGATATCAGCCACAATTAAATCCTCATTCTTTCACCTAAAGAACATAGCCAGAATCAAGCACTTAATTCCCTCATATGATCTGCCAAAAGTCATACATGCATTTGTATCATCTCGATTAGACTACTGTAATGCCCTCTACCTTGGTCTCCCAGCAAAAGAATTGCACCGCTTACAGCTGGTGCAAAACACAGCTGCCAGGCTATTAACCAACCAGCCCGGTTCTAGCCACATAACACCCATCCTCTACTCCCTTCACTGGCTGCCTGTAAGATGGCGAATCATCTTCAAGATTGGCTTACTGAGAATCAAAGCACTACATGACCAGGGCCCAAAGTACCTGAAGCAGCTTATGATCCCATACTGCCCCACTCGATTACTGCAATCTGTAGATGAAGGACTTTTAGTAATGCTAGAATCTACCGTAATTCATCTGGGGGTCGAGCTTTTAGTCATGCGGCTCCGACTCTATGGAACTCACTTCCCCGCACAGTGCGAGAGGCAACAACTATAGAATCCTTCAAAAGTAGACTCAAGACTTTCCTGTTTACTCAAGCATTTCCATAATGTCCTTTTAGTATCTTCATGCTTCTGTATTTTATGAAAAACTGTTCTGTACTTCATTATTTTCTGTACTATATTATGCTATGTATCTGTTAAGCGCCTTGTGTCCCATTGGAGAAAGAGTGCTATATAAATAAAATTATTATTATTATTATTATTATTATTATTATTAATCATTATTATTACTACCTACATCTCCTCCTGGAAAGGAAACAGCAAATGTTTAAGGGCCAGATTTCTCAAGCCTTGAAGAGTGATAAATTGCACTGTAATAAATCACCAATGTGCTAGAAATAATGGTCTGCTAACTCCACATCTTTCAAGTTGGTCCTGACCAAAGCTGATTTGTTCCCATTTTTGTGAGGAAACTCTCAGAATTTTTTCTACAGACAGTTCAAGTTACCAATAAAGCTCTGGCAGAAGGTAGAGCCCCCCCCTTGATTATTGAAACACTTTTTATTTGTCAGCACACACTGTGCCACAAACATCCCTACAGCTAGGATAATACACGCTCCAAGAAAGTGATTGACACTAATATGATGACTGTACTGGATATGACAGGATTTGGAACGCATGGATACTTAATAGAAACACCCTGTCCTGCAGAACATTTGTAAAGCAATTAAACACTATCCAATTATGATGCTTAACTTCCATAATGAGTAGGTGACACATATTTGTACCTTGTACGCAGTAGTGCCACAGGCTGCAGAGTGCCTGCCCAGAGCATACCTTATACTCAGTAGTGCCACAGGCTGCAGGGTGCCTGCCCAGAGCATACCTTATACTCAGTAGTGCCACAGGCTGCAGGGTGCCTGCCCAGAGCATACCTTGTACTCAGTAGTGCCACAGGCTGCAGGGTGCCTATCCAGAGCTTACCTTGGATGTCCCGGAAGAGCTCTGCAGCAGTGCTACTGGTTGCAGGGGGCCATGGGGCCGATAGCACTGCTTGCACATCCCTGGTTATGGCCTGCTCAGAATTATGTATTATTATTGTACATTTGAAAGGCACCATATTGCTCCATTATCCACTAATAATTCTGAGCGCTTTTAAAATAAAATTAGAGAAATTATAGCCTTGGACCACTATATTGCTCCGATTATAATTTGCTAGTTTCTGTGCATTTTTATAGGTACCATTGACTCAGAAAAACCCCCAAAAGAAATCCAAGAGGCCAGCTGAATCGGGTCTGGGACTCAGGATCGACAGCAAAAAGGTCGACAAACATTAAGTCGACACCAATTGGTCGACACACCTTAGGTCGACATGGAAAAAAGGTCGACATGGACGAAAGGTCGACAGGAACAAGGTCGACATGGAAAAAGGTCGACATGAGGTTTTTTTTGGTGTCGTTTTCTTTGTAGAGTGACCGGGAACCCCAATTAGTGCACCGCTTCGCTCGCCATGCTTCGGGCATGGTGCCTCCGCTTCGCTCGGCACAGATTACCGTTCCAATCGTAGTCCACGTGGATCGTTGAGTATGAAAAGGTTCCAAAAAAAAAAAAAATTGTGAAAAACTCATGTCGACCTTTTTCCATGTCGACCTTGTTCCTGTCGACCTTTTGTCCATGTCAACCTAAGGTTTGTCGACCAATTGGCGTCGACCTAAGGTTTGTCGACCTTTTTGCTATCGATCTGGAGTCCGGATACCGCTGAATCCTGGAAGATTGTGTCCATTAGATTGAAAAGATTGAAAAGAATATACAAATGACTTTGCACTCAAGAGCCCTATCACTTAGCTACATCATGAAAATAGTTTTTATAAGGTTTGAAAGACAGAATCACTTTAACTACACGTAAAAATCTATTTTGCTTATCACTATGTATTAATATATCTGCTCATTGTAAGCTTGCGAGCAGGGCCTTCCTACCTCTGTCTGTCTGTTTTTACCCAGTTTTGTTCTATTACTGTTGTTCTAATTGTAAAGCGCAACGGAATATGCTACGCTATATAAGAAACTGTTAATAAATAAATAAATAAATTAGGTCAAGAAAACGTATTTCTTTTTTTGCATCATTTGACTTTTCCATGGACGTTATGTCAGATGTACTAAAAGGAAAATGCGTCAAAAAACCTCAAAACTCCTTTTATCTGACTTTTGCCACATTTTTCTTATGTACCAAGCTCCGGAATGTGATGGGTAACCCAGTAAAAGCCTATGGGTTTCTTTCCACATGCCCCTATGTCACTCTGTGCATGCTCAGAGAGACTCCCAGGTCCGAAACCAGGAAGTGCCGACATTACAAAGGGCATCAGGAAAGCTGTCCTTTGTGATACTAATTGCTTATGTAAGTACATATGTGATTAGTACTGGATGTACGCTCTAAGTGGTGAGATGTACCACATCGCGGATGTGATGCTTAGTACATCCCACCCCAATATGTGGTACCTCCCGCATAGACACTAATCACATATGTACTTACCTATGCAATTAGTATCCCAAAGGACAGCTCTTCTGATAAGAGCTGTCCTTTGTGATGTCGAGACCTCCGGGTTTTGGACATGGAAGTCCCTCTGCACCTGCGCAGAAGAACGTGGCGATCAACTTGATCGCTCCCAGGGGAAAATATGGAGAGTAGCCCATAGACTTCTGTAGGGCACCACCAGCAAAAGCTGGCATTACCCACTGCATTCAAGCCAATTCCCACCAAAGCAATATATGTGTGAAACATTTGAGTTTCCTCCATTATCCAATTTTTTTTTACTGGCTTCAGATAACAAAAGTAGTAAAAATGAACTCCAATGTAGAAGTACAGGTACCTGTCACAACCACAGAGAGTATATGACCATACACTCTGCTTGCTACATTTTTCTCCATGAACACAATTTCATAGGTGGACAATTTTGTACAGCAGGTGAGTCTTTGGACGGGATCAGTACTAAATGCCGCCGGCCGGAATCCCAGCGGTCGAAATACCGACGCCGGAATCCTGACCACACAATCCCGACAGGGGTGGCGAGCGGAACGCAGCCCCTTGCGGGCTCGCTTCACTCGCCACGCTGCGGGCACGGTGTCTCGTTACGCTCAGCACACTATTATATTCTCCCTCTATGGGTGTCGTGGACACCCACGGAGGGAGAATATGTCGGGATTGTGGCGGTCGGGATTCCGGCGTCAGTATTTCGACCGCCGGGATTCCGGCCGGCGGCATCTTGACCGCATCCCCTTTGGACACAGACTGTGCAAAAATAGGCCAATGTCTGCAGGAGGCATCTGAAGGAATAAGACACCTCCTGTCAACATTTTATATCAGAGTGCTACAACCAAAGACGCAGCAATAGGTCACCATCATGACCATAGACACTAGCTTATCCTAGGAAGCAGGGCGAACATACCCCGTTTCCTATGAAATGCAGACAGCGCTGCCACCAAACAGCATGTCAACTGGAGGCAGTGTGTGTGATCTCTCAGGACTCAGTCTGCACAAGCCTCAGATATGTACATAAACCAGGTGTGGATCATAGGGTCAACACCTGATATTGGTAGACATGGAAAAAGGACAAGAGCTTCAGGCAACGTGCCTCGCTGCGCTCAGCATAGGTTACCATTTCCAATTGTAGTCCACGTGTATCAAAGTATGAAAATGGTTAAAAAGAAATAAATTTGAAAAACTCAACACTGTGCCACAAACATCCCTACAGCTAGGATAATACACGCTCCAAGAAAGTGATTGACACTAATATGATGACTGTACTGGATATGACAGGATACGGAACGCATGGATACTTAATAGAAACACCCTGTCCTGCAGAACATTTGTAAAGCAATTAAACACTATCCAATTATGATGCTTAACTTCCATAATGAGTAGGTGACACATATTTGTAGAATGATTGGTGCATATTGCATAGAAATAAAGCTAGGTTATAGCTGGCGCTTGCCATTACATTGCCAATAAGATTGTTGTATGGCGCTAAGAAAAGAAAGCGTTGTATGGAGTTAAGAAAAGAAAGCTGGTCAAGCAATGTTTAAGACGCATAGTGCAAAAGTCTTCATATGCGCTGGTAACAAGATCAGATTTTTCCCCTGTAAAATGTCCTCAGTTGCATAAGAACAGTAGTCACACAGCAAAAGGGTATATTGTAGTTCTGGGGAATGGGCAGCAGTATTGGAAGCCATCCTATGCATTAACGCTATCTTTGGCCTGGCTGCCTGGGTGGTGCACAGGCCCACATCCTGCATACTTTATCACACACATAACCAGTGCTTTAACAGGGTGGCAGTGATGTCATGGGGCTGGGCAGCAGGCTCTGAGAAGCAGATGTCTGCCCAGAGCATACCTTGTACATAGTAGTGCCACAGGCTGCCTGCCCAGAGCATACCTTGTACGTGGTACTGCCACAGGCTGCAGGGTGCCTGCCCAGAGCATACCTTGTACGCGGTACTGCCACAGGCTGCAGAGTGCCTGCCCAGAGCATACCTAGTACGCAGTAGTGCCACAGGCTGCAGAGTGCCTGCCCAGAGCATACCTTGCACATAGTAGTGCCGCAGGCTGGAGAGTGCCTGCCCAGAGCATACCTTGCACATAGTAGTGCCGCAGGCTGGAGAGTGCCTGCCCAGAGCATACCTTGCACATAGTAGTGCCGCAGGCTGGAGAGTGCCTGTCCAGAGCATACCTTGCACATAGTAGTGCCGCAGGCTGCAGAGTGCCTACCCAGAGCATACCTTGTACGCAGTAGTGCCGAAGGCTGCAGAGTGCCTGCCCAGAGCGTACCTTGTACATAGTAGTGTCACAGGCTGCAGAGTGCCTGCCCAGAGCATACCTTGTACTCAGTAGTGCCACAAGCTGCAGAGTGCCTGCCCAGAGCGTACCTTGTACATAGTAGTGCCACAAGCTGCAGAGTGCCTGCCCAGAGCGTACCTAGCACTCAGTAGTGCCACAGGCTGCAGAGTGCCTGCCCAGAGCATACCTTGTACATAGTAGTGCCGCAGGATGCAGAGTGCCTGCCCAGAGCATACCTTGTACTCAGTAGTGCCACAAGCTGCAGAGTGCCTGCCCAGAGCGTACCTTGTACATAGTAGTGCCACAAGCTGCAGAGTGCCTGCCCAGAGCGTACCTAGCACTCAGTAGTGCCACAGGCTGCAGAGTGCCTGCCCAGAGCATACCTCGTACATAGTAGTGCCACAGGCTGCAGAGTGCCTGCCCAGAGCATACCTTGCACATAGTAGTTCCACAGGCTGCAGAGTACCTGCCCAGAGCGTACCTTGTACTCAGTAGTGCCACAAGCTGCAGAGTGCCTGCCCAGAGCGTACCTTGTACATAGTAGTGCCACAAGCTGCAGAGTGCCTGCCCAGAGCGTACCTAGCACTCAGTAGTGCCACAGGCTGCAGAGTGCCTGCCCAGAGCATACCTTGTACATAGTAGTGCCGCAGGATGCAGAGTGCCTGCCCAGAGCATACCTTGCACATAGTAGTTCCACAGGCTGCAGAGTGCCTGCCCAGAGCGTACCTTGTACTCAGTAGTGCCACAAGCTGCAGAGTGCCTGCCCAGAGCGTACCTTGTACATAGTAGTGCCACAGGCTGCAGAGTGCCTGCACAGAGCTTACCTTGTACATATGAGTGTCACAGGCTGCAGAGTGCCTGCCCAGAGCATACCTTGTACATAGTAGTGTCACAGGCTGCAGAGTGCCTACCCAGAGCATACCTTGTACTCAGTAGTGCCACAGGCTGCAGAGTGCCTGCCCAGAGTGTACCTTGTACATAGTACTGCCACAGGCTGCAGAGTGCCTGCCCAGAGCATACCTTGTACACAGTAGTGCCACAGGCTGCAGAGTGCCTGCCCAGAGTATACCTTGTACTCAGTAGTGCCACAGGCTGCAGGGTGCCTGCCCAGAACATACCTTGTACTCAGCAGTGCCACAGGCTGCAGAGTGTTAGGCGCAGCGGTTTTCGGCCGTGCCCTGACTGAGCAGCGGTCACGGCCGCCGCGCCTCTCTCCTTCCCTGTCCCCCGCACGGCGCCTAGCAACGCCAGGACGCCGTGCGCACGATAGCCGCCGGGTCCCTGGCAACGCAGGACGCCGTGCGTGCAGGGACGCCGGGTGCATAGCAACGGTGACGCCACAGGTGGACTGCGTTCCCCGTTGCTAAGAATAGTTAATTAGGTTGCTCGTGCAGCAGGGCAGCTGCACGGCAACTAGTAATTAGGGTCTGGGGGCTGGTCCTGTTGGCCCTCCTGTTATTGGCCAGCAGGGCCTTTTTATGTGAGCCAGCACACTGCAGCCCCGCCGGTGATAGCTTCTTGTATGCTGTTCCTGCCTTGCAGAACTCTGTTCCTGTCAGCCGTGTTTGGTGGATCTTGCTCCCTGCCCTTTGGTACTTTGGAGGTCCGAAGCCGGTCCTGGGAATCCTTCTAGTCCTTGCGAACCTGTTTGTCATCTGGGGTTCTCGCCCGGTGTCGTGAGTAGCGGCTGCTGCCACGTGTTGCGGCCTATGCCGCTTAGTGTTTACTTACTGTGAATTGGTGCATTTGCGGAGGTTTCCGCTTTCACTGTCCTCCCCGGAACTCGGCGGTGCCGTGTAGGGGAGTGGACAGTGGTTTCTTTGTAGTTCTTTTCCTTTGGCGGCGTGCCGCACATACGTTTAGTTTTTAGGTAGTTTATAGCCCCTAGCGTGGTTGTTTCAGTTAGAGGTCCCCTTGTTATTACCCTATCTCAGTTCACGCCTTGTCTCTCTTTAAGACCTGAGGGGGCATCGGAGTTGGGCAGACCTAATCCGCCCTTCAAACGCGGCTGCCATGGGCCCAAGAAACCATAGTCGTTCAGGCGTGGATTGATAACACGGGTAAGACAACGGAGGTAGGGTGCTAGGGGCTATTTCCTTCCCATTTCCCAATCCCAGCATTCCGTCTTGGTGCTCAGGACTCACTACATAAGATCTCCCCTGTCCTGAGCATCAGGATCGTAACATTATCACCGGCCCACATAAAAAAAAAGGGGGTTTAATTTTTTCCGTTGTATTGGTGGGCCTAGAAATTCGGCCTCATGAATCCGGCAGGTTTAGGGCCAAACCCCAGTCAGCTTTTGGTTAACCAAATACAGGAATTAACTCAGATGGTTCAGGACCTTACTCTTCGGGTGAGATCGCAGGAAGATCTTTTGCGAGCCTCCCCGAGTATGGTTCCAGAACCAAAGATGCATTTACCTGACCGTTTTTCAGGTAACCGAAAGGATTTTTTTAATTTTAAGGAAGCTTGTAAGCTTTATTTTCGTTTAAGGCCCCGTTCCTCTGGTACTGAGTCTCAGCGGGTCGGGATTGTGATGTCTCTACTTCAGGGTGATCCACAGACCTGGGCGTTTGGGCTAAGAGCGGATGATGCTGCTTTGTTATCAGTAGACGCCTTTTTTAAATCCTTAGGCCTCTTATATGACGACCCAGATAGAGAAGCATCAGCTGAGAGTCACCTGCGTGCCCTTAAGCAAGGCAAAAATCCAGCAGAGGTGTATTGTACCGAATTTCACCGTTGGTCGAACGACTGTGGCTGGAATGACCCGGCCCTGCGCAGTCAGTTTCGCCTCGGTCTGTCGGAAGTGATTAAAGACAGTCTCCTTCAGTACCCCGCTCCTGAGACTCTAGACAAACTCATGGAGCTCGCTATTAAAATTGATCGTCGTCTCCGAGAGCGGAGGGCTGAAAGAGGAACAACTTTTAGGCCTAATCCATGTGTATATACTTTTCCTGAGGGCGTCGAGGAGCCCATGCAAATGGGTCTCTCCCGGCTGTCCCCAGAGGAAAGAACCAGAAGGTTAAGTTCTGGTCTTTGTTTGTATTGTGGTGGTAAGGGACATATCGCACGTAACTGCCCGAACAAGTCGGGAAACGCTCTGACCAAGTGAATTGTGAGGGGGTTCACTTGGGTCTGCAGTTAATCTCCTCTAATAATTCTCTATTAGTTCCGGTAAAGATTTCCTTTGGCAGCCTCAGTTCGTTGGTGTCGGCCTTCGTCGACAGTGGAGCTGCAGAAAATTTTATGGATTTAGCTTGGGCTAAGGCTTTAGGCATTCCACTGATACCCTTAGATAGACGTATCACCATGCACGGCTTTGATGGGGGTCCGCTTTCCAATGGGGTTATTACTCACCGCACACCTCCGGTATTGCTGACAGAGGGGGCCCTACATTCAGAAGAAATAGAATTTTACCTTACACATTGTCCGGCAGTTCCAGTAGTTTTGGGTCACCCCTGGCTTGCCTTTAATAATCCCACCATAGCTTGGCGGTCTGGGGAGATTTCCCAGTGGGGTCCTTTTTGTGTTAAGGAGTGTATTTCCCATCCTGTCCGGGTTGCGGCAGTTACCCCAGAACTTATTCCTCTGGAATATCAGGATTTTGCTGATGTGTTCTCCAAGGGTAATGCGGACGTTCTGCCTCCCCATCGGTCCTATGACTGCGCTATAGATTTAGTTCCCGGGGCCACTTTACCTAAGGGGAGATTATATGCCCTCTCCGGGCCAGAAACCACGGCTATGGAAAGCCTGAAAAAAGGCTTCATTAGGCCTTCGAAATCTTCTTTGAGTGCAGGATTCTTTTTTGTTGAGAAAAAAGATGGGTCGCTCAAACCATGTATTTATTTTCGGGCTCTGAATAAAATTTCTGTTAAAAACACCTACCATTTGCCTTTGATTTCAGTACTTTTTGATCAGTTACGCTCTGCCGTTATCTTCTCAAAAATCGATCTTAGAGGAGCTTACAATCTCATCCGAATAAGATCTGGGGATGAGTGGAAGACGGCTTTCAGCACACAGTCGGGTCATTATGAATACCTGGTGATGCCCTTTGGGCTGTCAAATGCTCCTGCGGTATTTCAAGACCTCATCAATGATGTTCTTCGTGACTTTCTTGGAAAGTTCGTTTGTCGTTTATTTAGACGACATTTTGATTTATTCTAAGTCTATAGAACAACATTTTACCCATGTGCGTCTGGTTCTTCAAAAACTACGGGAGAATCATTTATACGCAAAACTAGAGAAATGTGATTTTCACATCACGGAAGTGTCCTTCTTGGGGTATATTATTTCTCCCCAGGGATTTTTCATGGAACCGAAAAAACTCCAGGCCATCCTTAATTGGGCGCAACCCACAAATTTAAAAGCAATTCAGCGCTTTTTAGGGTTTGCAAACTATTATAAGCGGTTCATTCACACCTTTTCTGATTTGGTCGCTCCTATAGTAGCATTGACTAAAAAAGGAGCGGACCCTTCCAATTGGTCGCCTGCAGCAGAGTCTGCCTTTCGGGCCTTAAAGCAGGCCTTTGTCTCGGCTCCTGTTCTCAGGCACCCTAACCCGGAGCTCCCCTTTATAGTCGAGGTAGATGCCTCAGAGGTTGGAGTGGGGGCTATCCTATCTCAGGAAGATCCGGAGTCTCAGGAATTACACCCTTGTGCCTTCATGTCCAGGAAATTCTCCTCCGCAGAATCCAACTATGACGTTGGTAATCGAGAATTGCTGGCAGTTAAATGGGCTTTCGAGGAGTGGAGGCATTGGCTGGAGGGAGCTAGGCATACTATTACAGTGTTTACTGACCATAAAAACCTGCAGTATATTGAGTCAGCTAAACGGCTTAATGCTCGGCAGGCACGTTGGGGCTTTGTTTTTTACTCGTTTCAGGTTTATTATCACCTTCAGGCCCGGTTCCAAAAATACTAAAGCTGATGCCCTGTCACGTTGTTTTCTTCTGGTTCACAATAACCATCCTGCTACTACCCCCATAGTTCCATCATCTGTCATCCGGGCAGGCCTCACACAGGATTTATTTACTCAGTTAGTCCAGCTTCAACAGCAGGCTCCTAAACCGACTCCTGCTGATCGTCTCTTTGTCCCTGAATTTCTGAGAGGCACTGTTTTAGCTGAGTTTCATGACAACAAAGTCTCTGGTCATCCAGGTATCACTAAGACCTTGGAGTTAGTCTCTCGCTCGGTGTGGTGGCCTAGTCTTTCTAAAGATGTAAGGGAATTTGTCCATTCCTGTCAGGTTTGTGCACGGCATAAGGTTCCTCGTTCATTGCCGATCGGGCAACTCGTACCTTTAGCCGTTCCTCTCAGGCCATGGTCACATATATCCATGGATTTCGTGGTGGACCTTCCTCTTTCAGACGGATTTCGAGTCATTTGGGTGGTAGTAGATCGTTTTAGTAAGATGGCTCATTTCATTGCTCTTCCCCGATTACCCTCTGCTCAAGGGTTGGCAGTCTTGTTTCTCCGTCATGTGTTCAGGCTCCATGGGTTGCCCAGGGATATTGTCTCTGATCGGGGTCCGCAATTCATTGCTCGTTTCTGGAAACGTTTTTGTGCTTTATTAAATATGAAACTCTCTTTAACATCTGGGTACCATCCACAATCTAACGGACAAACCGAACGAGTTAACCAGTCATTAAAACAGTATTTACGGTTGTATTCGGCCAAACTCCAGAATGATTGGTCTGAATTTCTTCCGTTAGCCGAATTTGCTTATAATAACTCTTGTCATTCTTCCACCAAGGAGTCCCCATTCCTTTCAGTCTTTGGCTTTCATCCTAGAGCCAACTCTTTTTTTCCTCATTCTCCAGTCTCCTCGTTGACCTTAACCTCCCATCTCAGAACAATTTGGAGAAAGGTGCACCTTGCCTTGAGAAAAGCTGCCTTCCGAGAAAAGAAATTTTCTGATAGGCTCCGACGTCCTTGCACTTTTAAGGTGGGAGATAAGGTATGGTTGTCAACTCGCAACATCAAGCTCCGACAACCTTCGGCTAGATTGGGACCCAAATTTATTGGACCATTCCTTATCATTAAGAAGGTCAACCCAGTTGCTTTTCGGCTACGCTTGCCGAGATCTCTCAAAATTGGCAATACTTTTCACTGTTCTCTTTTGAAACAGTATTTTTCTTCCAGGAGATTTCCTCAGAGGACATCCCAGGGTAGATCTCTGGTGGATGTTCAGGGGCAACAAGAGTTCTTGGTGGAGAAGGTTTTAGATTCTAAGCTTGCTCGGGGTCGGCTCTATTTTTTGGTCCACTGGAAAGGTTATGGCCCTGAAGAAAGATCTTGGGTGTTGGATAAAGATTTACATGCTCCCAAGCTGAAGAGGATTTTCTTTCAGGAGTTTCCTCAGAAACCTAGCTCTAGTTGTTCTTTAACCCCTCCTCAAGGGGGGGTACTGTTAGGCGCGGCGGTCTTCGGCCGTGCCCTGACTGAGCAGTGGTCACGGCCGCCGCGCCTCTCTCCTTCCCTGTCCCCCGCACGGCGCCTAGCAACGCCAGGACGCCGTGCGCACGATAGCTGCCGGGTCCCTGGCAACGCAGGACGCCGTGCGTGCAGGGACGCCGGGTGCATAGCAACGGGGACGCCACAGGTGGACTGCGTTCCCCGTTGCTAAGAATAGTTAATTAGGTTGCTCGTGCAGCAGGGCAGCTGCACGGCAACTAGTAATTAGGGTCTGGGGGCTGGTCCTGCTGGCCCTCCTGTTATTGGCCAGCAGGGCCTTTTTATGTGAGCCAGCACACTGCAGCCCCGCCGGTGATAGCTTCTTCTATGCTGTTCCTGCCTTGCAGAACTCTGTTCCTGTCAGCCGTGTTTGGTGGATCTTGCTCCCTGCCCTTTGGTACTTTGGAGGTCCGAAGCCGGTCCTGGGAATCCTTCTAGTCCTTGCGAACCTGTTTGTCATCTGGGGTTCTCGCCCGGTGTCGTGAGTAGCGGCTGCTGCAGCGTGTTGCGGCCTATGCCGCTTAGTGTTTACTTACTGTGAATTGGTGCATTTGCGGAGGTTTCCGCTTTCACTTTCCTCCCCGGAACTCGGCGGTGCCGTGTAGGGGAGTGGACAGTGGTTTCTTTGTAGTTCTTTTCCTTTGGCGGCGTGCCGCACATACGTTTAGTTTTTAGGTAGTTTATAGCCCCTAGCGTGGTTGTTTCAGTTAGAGGTCCCCTTGTTATTACCCTGTCTCAGTTCACGCCTTGTCTCTCTTTAAGACCTGAGGGGGCATCGGAGTTGGGCAGACCTAATCCGCCCTTCAAACGCGGCTGCCATGGGCCCAAGAAACCATAGTCGTTCAGGCGTGGATTGATAACACGGGTAAGACAACGGAGGTAGGGTGCTAGGGGCTATTTCCTTCCCATTTCCCAATCCCAGCATTCCGTCTTGGTGCTCAGGACTCACTACATAAGATCTCCCCTGTCCTGAGCATCAGGATCGTAACACAGAGTGCCTGTCCAGAGCATACCTTGTACTCAGTAGTGCCACAGGCTGCAGAGTGCCTGCCCAGAGCGTACCTTGTACACAGTAGTGCCACAAGCTGCAGAGTGCCTGCCCAGAGTATACCTTGTACTCAGTAGTGCCACAGGCTGCAGAGTGCCTGCCCAGAGCGTACCTTGTACACAGTAGTGCCACAGGCTGCAGAGTGCCTGCCCAGAGTATACCTTGTACTCAGTAGTGCCACAGGCTGCAGAGTGCCTGCCCAGAGCATACCTTGTACATAGTAGTACCACAGGCTGCAGAGTGCCTGCCCAGAGTATACCTTGTACTCAGTAGTGCCACAGGCTGCAGAGTGCCTGCCCAGAGCGTACCTTGTACACAGTAGTGCCACAAGCTGCAGAGTGCCTGCCCAGAGTATACCTTGTACTCAGTAGTGCCACAGGCTGCAGAGTGCCTGCCCAGAGCGTACCTTGTACACAGTAGTGCCACAGGCTGCAGAGTGCCTGCCCAGAGTATACCTTGTACTCAGTAGTGCCACAGGCTGCAGAGTGCCTGCCCAGAGCGTACCTTGTACACAGTAGTGCCACAGGCTGCAGAGTGCCTGCCCAGAGCATACCTTGTACGCAGTAGTGCCACAGGCTGCAGAGTGCCTTCCCAGAGCATACCTTGTACATAGTAGTGCCACAGGCTGCAGAGTGCCTGCCCAGAGCATACCTTGTACTCAGAAGTGCCACAGGCTGCAGAGTGCCTGCCCAGAGCGTACCTTATACTCAGTAGTGCCACAGGCTGCAGAGTGCCTGCCCAGAGCATACCTTATACTCAGTAGTGCCACAGGCTGCAGAGTGCCGGCCCAGAGCATACCTTATACTCAGTAGTGCCACAGGCTGCAGGGTGCCTGCCCAGAGCATACCTTATACTCAGTAGTGCCACAGGCTGCAGAGTGCCTGCCCAGAGCATACCTTATACTCAGTAGTGCCACAGGCTGCAGAGTGCCTGCCCAGAGCTTACCTTATACTCAGTAGTGCTACAGGCTGCAGGGTGCCTGCCCAGAGCTTACCTTATACTCAGTAGTGCCACAGGCTGCAGGGTGCCTATCCAGAGCTTACCTTATACTCAGTAGTGCCACAGGCTGCAGGGTGCCTATCCAGAGCTTACCTTATACTCAGTAGTGCCACAGGCTGCCTGCCCAGAGCATACCTTATACTCAGTAGTGCCACAGGCTGCAGGGTGCCTGCCCAGAGCTTACCTTATACTCAGTAGTGCCACAGGCTGCAGGGTGCCTATCCAGAGCATACCTTATACTCAGTAGTGCCACAGGCTGCCTATCCAGAGCATACCTTATACTCAGTAGTGCCACAGGCTGCAGGGTGCCTGCCCAGAGCATACCTTATACTCAGTAGTGCCACAGGCTGCAGGGTGCCTGCCCAGAGCATACCTTATACTCAGTAGTGCCACAGGCTGCAGGGTGCCTATACAGAGCTTACCTTGGATGTCCCGGAAGAGCTCTGCAGCAGTGCTACTGGTTGCAGGGGGCCATGGGGCCGATAGCACTGCTTGCACATCCCTGGTTATGGCCTGCTCAGAATTATGTATTATTATTGTACATTTGAAAGGCACCATATTGCTCCATTATCCACTAATAATTCTGAGCGCTTTTAAAATAAAATTAGAGAAATTATAGCCTTGGACCACTATATTGCTCCGATTATAATTTGCTAGTTTCTGTGCATTTTTATAGGTACCATTGACTCAGAAAAAACCCCAAAAGAAATCCAAGAGGCCAGCTGAATCGGGTCTGGGACTCAGGATCGACAGCAAAAAGGTCGACAAACATTAGGTCGACACCATTTGGTCGACACACCTTAGGTCGACACACCTTAGGTCGACATGGACAAAAAGTCGACAGGAACAAGGTCGACATGGAAAAAGGTCGACATGAGTTTTTTTTTTGTGTATCGTTTTCTTCGTAGAGTGACCGGGAACCCCAATTAGTGCACCGCTTCGCTCGCCATGCTTAGGGCATGGTGCCTTCGCTTCGCTCGGCACAGATTACCGTTCCAATCGTAGTCCACGTGGATCGTTAAGTATGAAAAGGTTCCAAAAAAGAAAAAAATCGTGAAAAACTCATGTCGACCTTTTTCCATGTCGACCTTGTTCCTGTCGACCTTTTGTCCATGTCAACCTAAGGTTTGTCGACCAATTGGCGTCGACCTAAGGTTTGTCGACCTTTTTGCTATCGATCTGGAGTCCGGATACCGCTGAATCCTGGAAGATTGTGTCCATTAGATTGAAAAGATTGAAAAGAATATACAAATGACTTTGCACACAAGAGCCCTATCACTTATACCCCTTTTACACTCGCATGAAAATCCCGGGATATTGCACGTGAACGCGCATCATCCCGGGATTTTTGTCAGTGTGAAAGGGTACAGGGACAATTTCCCGGGTCGAGCATCCCGGGATTTCAACCCTGGTCTCGACCAGGGTTGGTCCCGGGACCGTCCCGGGAAGCTGGGTAGTGTGAAAGGGCCCGTCCCGGGATTCACTACCCGGGACTGTTAAAAGGCCTCCGATTGGAGCTTTCATGGGCTCAGAAAAGATGATGTCATCTTTCAGAGCCCTGGGGAGCGTCCTTGATGCGTGTGAGGAAGGCAGCATGGCGACCTGGACAGACCAGGAGGTTAGAGAGTTGCTGAGCATTAGGGGAGAGGAGGAAATAATGAGGCAGATCACAGGCACAGTTAAAGATGCAGTGATTTATAAAAACATCTCCAAGATGCTGGAAGCCAGGGGAATCATCCGCACACAGCAGCAAGTGTTAAACAAAATGAAAACTCTTAAAAAGCAGTTCCTGAAGGTGCATGACAACAACAGGAAAAAGAGCGGTGTTGGCCGTATCGACTGGCAGTACTATGACATCTGCGCCAATATCTTTGGAAACACAGCTCTCTGCAGTCCGGTGAGTCTGTCTTCCAGTTCACAGTACACTGCTACAGAAGGCACTCCAGAAGAGACACAGACAAGCAGTGACGTCTGTCCGTCATCCCCGTTGTGAATCGACGACACACCTGAGGACAGCGACACATCCTCCCAGCCGTCCATAAACACATCCAGAAACGACGACAGCATAACTGCAACCATTGAAGACGTCGTGGAAGCTCAGACCAGTGACAGTGGGTCTGTACAAAGTACCGTCACCCCAACTTTACAGAAAAACAGTAAGTACATGTTTAGAAAATAACACTCATAGCACAAATCCACAATTGTTAATCATCCGGTTATGTGTGTAGTATGAGTGGCCAGTGTGGCAGCAGCGTGGCGAGCGCAAATGAACCCCTTGCAGGATCACTGCGCTCAGCACGCTGCTGGCACAGTGGCACGCTTTGCAATTTCTGCCCCCACCCAGGGGGGCTTTGCATTTTTATAAATAGTTCAATGTTGCAGAGTAGCTAGTGTGTAGGTGGATTAATGCCACAAACACATGTTTGCTAACGCTGCTATTTTTATATACGCTCATTTTGTATTTCTTCTCTTCACAGTGTACACCGTACCGCCTAGAAGGAAGAAACTGAACAGAGCGGAGCAAGTGGCTAAAGCCATGTCAAATGTCCTTGTCGACCAACTCCGAGAGATGGACGCTACAATGTCCGCACAGGAGGATGCAAGGCTCGACAGGTTTCTAGAGGCAGAACGCCAAATGCATGATGCATTTCTTTCCCAAGTCATGACAATGCAGGAACGCATGAGTAGAGAGCAGTATGACCGCCACAGGGAATTGCACCAAATGAACATGGCGTTCTATGAGCGTATGACCAATACCTCAAGAGCACCAATCCAACACCACAACTCACAATACCCTGAGCAGGGTTTTTCATCATTTAATCCTGGCCCATACTATGCCCCAAATACTGCACCATCTAGTGCGCAAAGCACAGAGTTTACTGTACTGCGCAATTTGCCGTGAAACACAGTGAATTTCTTATTGTTGTTATTTGTTGTTAAATAACCACAGTGTGGTCATTGTTTATGCACAACTGTTTGTGCCTTCTTTAATTTTTTTTCTATGTTCTTTTTTGTATAGTGTCTACATTAAAGCACTTTTTATTTATTTTTTACACAGTAATAATATACTGCAGGGACACCGTGGTTTATGGTGTTGTATCTACAAGCCTACCAGTGTATTTTTTTTTTTAATGCCAATCAAAACTTGTTTGCAAATCTATGCATAACATTCCCATTTGTGCGTAACAGTAGACCATGTTTTCAGTGTTTTCTACATTGTTTCTGCATATATACAAAGTTTGTGGCAATGTGGTTTTTTTGGAAAATCATAAATATTGAAACCAAAGATCAAAGGTGGAATACAAAATAAAAAAAACGTAATTCACCAAACATGTTGTGCTGATTCTTAAACACTATTGTACCAGTGCTGCAAGGTTGGACGTAATAGTGTGGCGTATTTGTTCTGCAGCGGAGTTTGAGGCAGTCCCAAACAAAGCACCTTCCACATGTGGGTTTATAACCTCAGGGTCCTGCACAGTCCACTCAGGAAGGAATAGCTAATTTTTCAGTTCACAGATGTTGTGCAGTATACAGCACGCAGCTACTACATTAGGCATATTCTTTAGGTCCACATCATTGCGCTTCATCAAACAACGCCATCTTCCTTTTAACCTACCAAAGGCATTCTCAACCACCATCCTTGCTGAACTCAGGGTGTGAGTATAGGTTTGTTGCTCTGGGTTTAACTGGACCTGTTGGGTGTAGCCTTTCATAATCCAGGGGCGTAAAGGGTATGCAGCATCCCCGATGATGTGGACAGGGATCTCCACCCCATTCACAATCTTTGCACACTCTTTGGGGTACAGCCAGCCTCCCTGGTTCTCCTCTACGATGTTGTACAGGTCAGAATTTGGCAAGAACTCGGGAGTCATGAGATCGGCCTGGCCAGCCAATAAACACATCTAGGAAACTAAAGAACAGTAAAATTTAAAAAAGTTAGAATGTAAAACTCACACATGCAACTCATCCCACCACCCCAAAAATAAACACTTACCAATATTTGTGGTCCACAACAGCCTGTAATATGATGGAGTGCCAGCCCTTCCTATTAAAATAGTCAGCATGGTTGTCACGTGGGGCAATAATGGGGATGTGTGTCCCATCAATCGCTCCTCCACACTGCGGATAGCCTCGCTTCACAAATCCTTTGATGGTATCCTGTAAGCGCTGTCCTTGTGGTAGAGATATGAAGTGCTTGTATAAGGTAGATACAATTGCTTTAGTCACCTGGTGGACTATGACACAGCAGGTGGAGATCGCAACACCGAACAAGCATGAGACTGAGCGGTACTCTCCTGGGGTAGCATACCACCACAATGCAATAGCTAATCTCCTGCGTGCCTCGATGGGTTTCCTAAGCCTGGTGGTCTGCATGTCAAGTGCTGGGGTAAGTAATTCCAGGATGTAGTTAAAGGTTGCACGAGACACACGGAAGTTAGCCATCCACTCCTCATCCTGGTAAGCTTCCACGGTCCTCATAAAGGCTTCTCCGTGCCGGCGATCTCTGGACCAAAATGAGCGGTTAGGGCCCATACTCACGCTCAGGATGGTACTCATCCTGGATGATATGAGGGCTTTCCTCCTGCGCAAATATTGGCGGCGACTAGCAGCCCTATCCAGCATAAATTGTGCCCTCCTCCTCCTCATAAAATATATGTGCAGTATACTGCACAGTGTGACAAGCTGCATCATGCTGTCAGTGGCTGTATGAAACATCTGCAAAGCAGAAAGAATCATGAGCTCAGGCATACACACTGGTACTCCGTCGGCCATGACTGCAGCAATGGTGTGAGCAGGCACCACCCCTCCCTTTGTTGACTAGTGTGACCTCATCTATGTGAGCCAGAAAAGGCCATTTCTAATGACATGCATATGCATTTGCAGGGATATCCCGGGATCAGTGTAAATGGGGCTGTCCCGGGTCGATCCCAGGTCTTAGTGCAGTGTGAAAGGGGTCAGTCCCGGGAAGGCATCCTGGGACGCATCCCGGGAGTGACCCGGGAGTGCGAGTGTAAAAGGAGTATTAGCTACATCATGAAAATAGTTTTTATAAGGTTTGAAAGACAGAATCACTTTAACTACACGTAAAAATCTATTTTGCTTATCACTATGTAATATATCTGCTCATTAGGTCAAGAAAACATATCTTTTTTTTTTTTTGTATCATTTGACTTTTCCATGGACGTTATGTCAGATGTACTAAAAGGAAAATGCGTCAAAAAACTAGAGATGTGCACTTGAAATTTTTCGGGTTTTGTGTTTTGGTTTTGGGTTCGGTTCCGCGGCCGTGTTTTGGGTTCGACCGCGTTTTGTCAAAACCTCACCGAATTTTTTTTGTCGGATTCGGGTGTGTTTTGGATTCGGGTGTTTTTTTCAAAAAACACTAAAAAACAGCTTAAATCATAGAATTTGGGGGTCATTTTGATCCCAAAGTATTATTAACCTCAAAAACCATAATTTCCACTCATTTTCAGTCTATTCTGAATACCTCACACCTCACAATATTATTTTTAGTCCTAAAATTTGCACCGAGGTCGCTGGATGACTAAGCTAAGCGACCCTAGTGGCCGACACAAACACCTGGCCCATCTAGGAGTGGCACTGCAGTGTCACGCAGGATGTCCCTTCCAAAAAACCCTCCCCAAACAGCACATGACGCAAAGAAAAAAAGAGGCGCAATGAGGTAGCTGTGTGAGTAAGATAACGTCCTTACCCCTACTTATTACAGCTTGACAAAGGCAACACACGGCTTGACAAATGTTGTCCGCATTTCTGGTGAAATACTTCCACACCGAAGAGCTGATTTTTTTGGTATTTTCACCAGGCATGTCAACGGCCCTATGCCTCCCACGGACAACAGGTGTCTCCCCGGGTGCCTGACTTAAACAAACCACCTCACCATCAGAATCCTCCTGGTCAATTTCCTCCCCAGCGCCAGCAACACCCATATCCTCCTCATCCTGGTGTACTTCAACACTGACATCTTCAATCTGACTATCAGGAACTGGACTGCGGGTGCTCCTTCCAGCACTTGCAGGGGGCGTGCAAATGGTGGAAGGCGCATGCTCTTCACGTCCAGTGTTGAGAAGGTCAGGCATCGCAACCGACACAATTGGACTCTCCTTGTGGATTTGGGATTTCGAAGAACGCACAGTTCTTTGCGGTGCTTTTGCCAGCTTGAGTCTTTTCATTTTTCTAGCGAGAGGCTGAGTGCTTCCATCCTCATGTGAAGCTGAACCACTAGCCATGAACATAGGCCAGGGCCTCAGCCGTTCCTTGCCACTCCGTGTGGTAAATGGCATATTGGCAAGTTTACACTTCTCCTCCGACAATTTTATTTTAGGTTTTGGAGTCCTTTTTTTACTGATATTTGGTGTTTTGGATTTTACATGCTCTGTACTATGACATTGGGCATCGGCCTTGGCAGACGACGTTGCGGGCATTTCATCGTCTCGGCCATGACTAGTGGCAGCAGCTTCAGCACGAGGTGGAAGTGGATCTTGATCTTTCCCTAATTTTGGAACCTCAACATTTTTGTTCTCCATATTTTAATAGGCACAACTAAAAGGCACCTCAGGTAAACAATGGAGATGGATGGATACTAGTATACTTATGGATGGACTGCCGAGTGCCGACACAGAGGTAGCTACAGCCGTGGACTACCGTACTGTGTCTGCTGCTAATATAGACTGGATGATAATGAGATGAAATCAATATATATGTATATATAATATCACTAGTACTGCAGCCGGACAGGTATATATATTATATATTTATTATGTAATGACTGATGACGGACCTGCTGGACACTGTCAGCTCAGCAGCACCGCAGACTGCTACAGTAAGCTACTATAGTAGTATGTATAAAGAAGAAAGAAAAAAAAAACAACCACGGGTAGGTGGTATACAATTATGGATGGACTGCCGAGTGCCGACACAGAGGTAGCTACAGCCGTGGACTAACGTACTGTGTCTGCTGATAATATAGACTGGATGATAATGAGATGAAATCAATATATATGTATATATAATATCACTAGTACTGCAGCCGGACAGGTATATATTATATATTTATTATGTAATGACTGATGACGGACCTGCTGGACACTGTCAGCTCAGCAGCACCGCAGACTGCTACAGTAAGCTACTATAGTAGTACGTATAAAGAAGAAAGAAAAAAAAAACAACCACAGGTAGGTGGTATACAATTATGGATGGACTGCCGAGTGCCGACACAGAGGTAGCTACAGCCGTGGACTAACGTACTGTGTCTGCTGATAATATAGACTGGATGATAATGAGATGAAATCAATATATATGTATATATAATATCACTAGTACTGCAGCCGGACAGGTATATATATTATATATTTATTATGTAATGACTGATGACGGACCTGCTGGACACTGTCAGCTCAGCAGCACCGCAGACTGCTACAGTAAGCTACTATAGTAGTATGTATAAAGAAGAAAAAGAAGAAAAAAAAGAAAAAACACGGGTAGGTGCTAGGTGGTATACAATATTATATATATATTATATACAATTATATATAATTTTAAATGTGGGTGTACAACTTGTAGTTATATGATACCTGGTGATTCATTTTATCATCCCCATACGGGCAAAAAATTTCTTATCCGTCACCATCTAACTTGCAACTCGTGTTATGTGATATATCAAATAATCTGCCCCTGTGGTCTTTCATACATAGGGAAGACACAGGGGAGATTTAAGGATCGTATGGCAGCACATAGATCTGCAATAAGAGCAGCACTAAATAGTAACACGAGATCGGAGCAACCTGTTGCTCGTCACTTTGCAGAGGCTAAACACTCCATTCCAAGTATCAAATACAGAATGATCGACTGGGTGAAAAAACCAGTCAGAGGGGGTGACAGGAATCGTTTACTAATCCAGAGAGAGGTGCAATGGATTCACCGACTGGATGTAGTAGCGCCGCGGGGACTAAACGAATATCTGAGTTTCAGTTGTTTTGGATAAAGAATAAGTATAAGTATATAAATTATACATTATGAGTTATGAATGTGAGTAGTCGTAAGTTTAGCTCTAAAAATTTATCAATCATGTGTTGTTTGTAATTCCAGGTCCGTTATTTTAAATGTGTATGTGTTGTCATGGTGATGGGTGTCACTTTAGAATGACGTAATCAGCCGCGGCCGAAAGAGAGGTGGTTTTTCCTCAGCGGTCGGCGCGGTGCGTTCCACGGGTGCACGTGTATATAAGGTATGTTTTGTCTGTCTTTTTCTAATAAACCTGACGATAGTGCTTACGAGCATTGAAACGTTGTTTGACCAGCAAATTATCTCTTGACTGTTTTGTGAGACATCGAGTGCCGCACCTGGGTAAATATATATATATATATATATATATATATATATAATATATATTAAACTCATAAACTGGTGGTGATTATTAAACTGGTGGTCAGGTCACTGGTCACACTATCAGCAACTTGCAAGTAGTACTCCTGAGTCCTAAGCAGACAATCACAATATATATTATACTGGTGGTCAGTGTGGTCACAAACAATGGCAGTGTGGCTGGCACTCTGGCAGCAAAAGTGTGCACTGTACGTTATATTATGTACTCCTGAGTCCTGAGTGCTGCTCTCAGACTCTAACTGCTCCCCACTGTCAGTGTCTCCCCCACAAGTCAGATAATACAGTCACACTATCTCTCTCTATCACTTCAGCAAGTACTAGTACTCCTCCTAATGCTCCCCAAATTACTACTGTGTCTCTCTCTGTCTCACTCTCTTCTCAAATCTCTATAAACGGAGAGGACGCCAGCCACGTCCTCTCCCTATGAATCTCAATGCACGTGTGCAAAATGGCGGCGACGCGCGGCTCCTTATATAGAATCCGAGTCTCACGAGAATCCGACAGCGTGATGACGACGTTCGGGCACGCTCGGGTTAACCGAGCAAGGCGGGAAGATCCGAGTCGCTCGGACCCGTGTAAAAAAACATGAAGTTCGGGCGGGTTCGGATTCCGAGGAACCGAACCCGCTCATCTCTACAAAAAAACTCAAAACTCCTTTTATCTGACTTTTGCCACATTTTTCTTATGTACCAAGCTCCGGAATGTGATGGGTAACCCAGTAAAAGCCTATGGGTTTCTTTCCACATGCCCCTATGTCACTCTGTGCATGCTCAGAGAGACTCCCAGGTCCGAAACCAGGAAGTGCCGACATTACAAAGGGCATCAGGAAAGCTGTCCTTTGTGATACTAATTGCTTATGTAAGTACATATGTGATTAGTACTGGATGTACGCTCTAAGTGGTGAGATGTACCACATCGCGGATGTGATGCTTAGTACATCCCACCCCAATATGTGGTACCTCCCACATAGACACTAATCACATATGTACTTACCTATGCAATTAGTATCCCAAAGGACAGCTCTTCTGATAAGAGCTGTCCTTTGTGATGTCGAGACCTCCGGGTTTTGGACATGGAAATCCCTCTGCACCTGCGCAGAAGAACGTGGCAATCAACTTGATCGCTCCCAGGGGAAAATATGGAGAGTAGCCCATAGACTTCTGTAGGGCACCACCAGCAAAAGCTGGCATTACCCACTGCATTCGAAGCCAATTCCCACCAAAGCAATATATGTGTGAAACATTTGAGTTTCCTCCATTATCCAATTTTTTTTTACTGGCTTCAGATAACAAAAGTAGTAAAAATGAACTCCAATGTAGAAGTACAGGTACCTGTCACAACCACAGAGAGTATATGACCATACACTCTGCTTGCTACATTTTTCTCCATGAACACAATTTCATAGGTGGACAATTTTGTACAGCAGGTGAGTCTTTGGACGGGATCAGTACTAAATGCCGCCGGACGGAATCCCGGCGGTCGAAATACCGACGCCGGAATCCCGACCACACAATCCCGACAGGGGTGGCGAGCGGAACGCAGCCCCTTGCGGGCTCACTTCGCTCACCACGCTGCGGGCATGGTGCCTCGCTACGCTCAGCACACTATTATATTCTCCCTCTATGGGTGTCGTGGACACCCACGGAGGGAGAATATGTCGGGATTGTGGCGGTCGGGATTCCGGCGTCAGTATTTCGACCGCCGGGATTCCGGCCGGCGGCATCCTGACCGCATCCCCTTTGGACAAAGACTGTGCAAAAATAGGCCAATGTCTGCAGGAGGCATCTGAAGGAATGACACCTCCTGTCAACATTTTATATCAGAGTGCTACAACCAAAGACGCAGCAATAGGTCACCATCATGACCATAGACACTAGCTTATCCTAGGAAGCAGGGCGAACATACCCCGTTTCCTATGAGATGCAGACAGCGCTGCCACCAAACAGCATGTCAACTGGAGGCAGTGTGTGTGATCTCTCAGGACTCAGTCTGCACAAGCATCAGATATGTACATAAACCAGGTGTGGATCATAGGGTCAACACCTGATATTGGTAGACATGGAAAAAGGACAAGAGCTTCAGGCAACGTGCCTCGCTGCGCTCAGCATAGGTTACCATTTCCAATTGTAGTCCACATGTATAAAAGTATGAAAATGGTTAAAAAGAAATAAATTTGAAAAACTCATGTAGACCTTTTTCCATGTCAACCAAGAGTGGTCGACCTAATGACTGTCAACCTAGAGACCACATAAACCACTGCATTTGTATACATATGAATCGGGCCTTTAGTTTATTGGAGCTCATATCTCCTACGTGTGCTTTGGTGCAGCCGCTGGAGCATGTATCCTTAGGGCAATACTGGGATGCTTAATTACTGAAGTGCTGATACTTTACAGTGGCTACAGCAGTTCCCATTGTTGGCAGGTGGGAAAAGGACAGTTGCATAGAGAATTGTGAAGCTCATGGAAGACACAAATCGAGGTTAAGTAGAATCTAGTCCCAGTAATATGTAGTGTACCGATACATACTATTAAGTGAAGCCTATGCACATGACGTTAGTCACATGTAAACCACTATTTCAGCATTGTGACCTGCTTGGGTGTGTAATACAAGTTTTATTCCTTTTGGAAAGTGACTGTAGTGTATAGGGTCTACCACCGGCAAGACATACTGAATCCAGTGCCTATCATTGTGCTATCCCTAGATGTATGCTCAGTGTATCCAACTGGTGTACAAGTACAGATGGACTTTAATCAGAGGAAAGTATGATGACAGTCATAAAATAAGCAGAATGTAGGTTTTGGAGCAAGCAGAGACCATGCCGCTAAGTCTGCCGTCTTGCATAGTCGAGACTTTTATATTGACATCAAGCGCCTAAGTCATCAGTTACAGCATCATCATTCCTGACCCACATATTACATGCAAGTAGTTTATTTTTAAAAAGACAACAGGTTTTTTTTTTTTTTTTTTACAGTTTATTAGAAAAGTAAAAAAAGGCACATTGTGTGGATTTTTACTTGAACATCAAGTGTATATAAATATTATTCTAAAACCATATTAAAAGCAGCATGTCAGAATACAGAGACAAATGAATGAATTCTAGTGCTTTCCAGATAGGTTATCTGCAGTATAGCTACCAATATGAACCTCTTCTAGCTGCCAATGAATCAGTAGTGAGGTGCAAACAGTGGAACCCAAGACACATTTGGTCCCAAGAGGAAAGTTGTACCTTGGTTTGTTGGGTTCTCAGTTAGTACTATTCATCCTCTATGAGAGGTAGAGCTAAACCACAGTTAGTGCAGACCAGCTGCCAAAGCATAAAAAAACAAAATACAAAATTGCAGTAATCCCAGTGCATGGTGTCAAACTTCGATACTTGTGTGCATACCACTGGCAATTTACAGTCACAGCCATAAGAGTACTGCAGCACCCAGTGCAAGGGTCACAGTACAGCAAATGTTGCTCATGAAATTTGGCAGTGGGAATGGAAACCCCCATGAACTATCAGAAAAGACAAACAAAATGGAAGGTGTCTGGTAATGAAGAGGGCAAAGCCAGAACAAGGGGGGAGGGGAAACAGTAAGAAACGAGCCAAAACCACCCCACAAAAACCTCAGAGGGAGGAAATAAAACAAACCCACCCCAAAACCCAAAGAAAAACAGTCATTGTTCTCTACCCCACTAAGCCTTCACTGGATTTCAGGACCCCAAACTACAGACATTTAGTTTCATTTTTTCAGTTCATGAATGATCAGCATTCTTCAACAATAAGATCTTCAGAACTGTACAGTTTCTTCTTAAGAACCTTAAACCCAGGGCTTAGTTTCAAGGACTGTCCAGACCCAGGGACCGGCTTGGTGCTGAAAAGGCCCTGAATTCTAGGCCATAATCTGGAGTCCAGTTTGAACAGTATTGTCAGTTGGAAAGTAGGGACTACACATGGATCAACTTCTAGTTGTGCTACAGTGTGGCAGTCCTTGCCATTCTCCACACATAGATCAATAAGTGCACCCCTTAGTCCACAAGGCTCACTGTAAGCCAGATGCATCAGCTCAGGGCCCAAGTGGATGAGGAGATCATCAGGCAGGAGGAGCTGGGAACATCGCAGGGATTTAATTTTTGCTTTGGTAAGGCTGCGTTTTATCATCTTGATGAGACTGGGGCACAGCTGTTCACCTTCTGGGTCACAGAGAAGCTCAGAGTCTGGTATGGAAATGTTGTCAAAGTCATCAAAGCCTGTAAAGGAAAAAGGAAAGCTACATTTAGAGACGTTGCCACTCCGTTTTCTCACAAGTCTGAAGACAGATGTATGCGCAGTGTAAACTTTAAAGCAACACCGTACAACAGGCAAAGCAGTAAGGATTTCACTACCACCTGAGCATTCAATAGGGTTGCAGCAAAAGTCAGATAAGACAGCAGTAATGTAGTACGACCACTTACCACAGTCAGAGTCGGAGGATGAGCTGCTGCTACTATTGAGAGATTCACAATCTGAACTGGTGACACTGGAACATCTTTGTGACAAGTCAGCACACTGTCCATTCCACAGTTCCTGGGGTTCCTCAAGGATTGGTGGAGGCAGAGACAGAACCATAGGATAGAACATACCACCCCTGGCAGGCATGGCTAATGCTTTCTAGGGCTTGTGCCAAACAAGTTGCAATCACTGGAAGAGAAGAAAACAAAGGAGAAAGTCAGGTGCTGCAGTATGAGGTCAGTATATTACTACAATAGGACAAGAATAAACTAGTCAGATGTGCACATGTAACCTTTATATTAGGGGTTCTAAGCTGATGAGGGACTACCCAAAATATGGTTCACTAGGCCACTTAATGTCTAACACAATAAGTTTTATACAGCCACAACTCATTGTTCTAAAATTACATTACATGTAATACATTAACGTGATTAGGTGAAAGCCGGAACGACTCGTACTCCGGAGCAGCTCCTTGAAGCAGCCTGTATCGCTGATGACCGGTCTGTGCGTGGCCCTAGTAGGACACACAGCACATAGTGCAGGGAGAGGTTACAGCCCCCTCCTGACCCGCAGCCGCTGCCCTCAAGCGGATGGGATAGAAGCAGTACGGCCGGAACAGTCCGGACACCGGAACGGCGCCCTACAGCGACTTTTGCCGCTGTGCAGCGCTCTGTGCCCGTCCCGCTGTACGAGACATCCGTCATAGAGAAAACGGCACAGAGAGACTTGCACACAGCTTCATCTGTGTTCCGGAGTCAGGAACTGTTCCGGCTTACTCCTAACCCCCAGATTTTACGCTGAACCCGTTTAGAAGCAATACAGGCAAGCAAGCCTCACATTAATGACACCCCACAAGCGGAATACCCAGCTAAACCCAAATGATATAAGAGAACAATAGGAGCGGATACTTACAGTGCTGGAGTGAGGGCTGAGGATAAAGGATTTATAAAAGGAAGGAGACGGATAAAGTAAAACTTCAGGTCCAACTGCTTATGTTAAGTGCTAAGAGTGTGCGCCGGCAGCTATTACCCGAGTACTGCACAACGCACCCCGTTACGAGTTACCATCCCTGGCACTGGCAACCTTCTCACTCGTCCCGTCCATTATATAGCCGCCGTGCGGAGGCTCGTCCTGACTGAGAGCCCAGGGAACGCCCACTACTCGTGATACCCAATCACAAATCAGCTCACGTTCGCAACGTTCTTTCCTGCCCGGTTACAGCAGTTCTGTGGCCCCGCCCCCCTATCCGCACAGCTGGGAGAACTGGCAGCCCGGAGCCAGTGTCTGCAGCAGTACAGGCAGGGAGAGTGTTTATGGCAGGAGATAGAGAGGAGGGTGGGGGGATCTCAGACAAAGACATTTCAGCAAATCACTCCTGCACTGAGCTCATTTCTCTGCAGTCGCCTTTCAGCTTTCATTATTTTGCACCTTTGTGTTTTTTTTTCTCCTCTGCCAAATCTTCCCTCCCCCAAACTGATTAATCCGATCAACATGTTTTTCTTATTCCACTATAAGAGATGTGTATACATGATGTGTATTCTGCCTGCATTCATCAGCGACTCCTACAATGCATCCCAAACATTAATCCTTCGTAAAGTTAGCGAGTGATGCAATCTTACTGCAATGCTGTGCAGACCTCTGTGACTGCAGCCTTCTATAGAGCAGTAAGTGTGCATGCAAGACCTGCTTGTTTTTCAGACTTTTTTGTATTGTTGCCTTTGGTCTCACACTGATCTGCAGCACATGCTTTCTAGTTTTTTTTAAAAAACGTGACTGCGATCCCTCATTATACGACATTTCTGCTTATTTAAGGTACATGATGTGAGCTGTTTATTTTAAAGGGTTGGGAGGGACTGAAAAGCTGCACAATTAAAATGTTGCAGAGTATATAGGCACATAATAATACAGCTGCAAAACAAAGGAGGAAAGTATATGTATTGATATCAAGTGGCAGCTTCTTTCTCACCTTAGGCTCTCTAATTGTACTACAAGTTCCAGCTTGTCGGGGTCGGTTAGTACATATAGTTCTCCAATTGCCATAGAGCCATGGGCTGCTGTAAACGTATCCCCTGTATGCAGGATGGTGGATTCTGGAAACATTGTTGCATGCCAGCAATTGACTTTATTGCAAGTCAGCGCTGAAGTTGGAAATACAGTAAAAAGATAAACACCCATCCATGTCTAGTATCCACTGTATAAAAACGCCATAACTGATGAATAAAAATAAAATCGGGATCAGAAAATATAGCATTGACCCTGTTATTCTTCACGCTCACTGCCCCTAAACTCATGTTTACTGAGCAATTGGTAACTCCTGTCCTATCTCGTAAATTAAATGTTCGGTTAAATTTTAATGTACATATTTGTTTAGCCATACATTCATTACTGTATACTTCTCTCATTAATGACATCTCAGTGCCATCATTTGACTATTCCGGATTTAAAGGCAGCAAACACGACAATACTAAATCCTGTTCCATCAAAAACTCAATTTCTCATCATTCTTTACACTGATAACCGGGTAACGCCATCCCTGGGGATGGAAATTATATTCAGTATAAAGAACAATGCCCAGATTTATCAAGCCTTGGAGAGTGATAAATAGCACGGTGATAAAGTACCAACTAATTAGCTCCTAACTGTTATTTTTCGAACACAGCCTGTATCATGTCAGTTAGGAGCTGATTGGCTGGGACTTTATCACTGTGCTATTTATCACTCTCCAAGGCTTGATAAATGGGCCCCAATTTTTTGTTTCCAGTGAAGGGGTAAGATGGTGACACGTGTACATTTCACACAAGGTGACCTAGGTCCACACCGACAGGACACACGGAATAAAAATGTAAACGGTGTAACAGATTGTTTATGCTTAGTATAACAGGACAAATTGTTATTTATAAATAAATAAAAATCTAAACATAAAATCAAACAATAAACAAAACATGCCCTGAAGATGGGGTATACTGACTGTAACTATAAACGTTGTCAATTCTCATTGCCATATTTATTGGGTGATATCAATCTGTAACGTTTACTTGAAAGCAAGGTTTGTAATTGTTGAATAACAAATATAAGTAGTTTTAGCTATAAAAACAAACACACAAACAAGAAGCGTTGCTTTGGCTCTAGATGAACGTATTTATGCGATGTATATTGCTGGCTCAGTATTTGCACCGAGGTTATATTTAGCAGTGGTGTACACTTATAGCCACAGACTCCCGGCCAGCTGCATGTGCAGCACATGCTTGGGGGGCTGGGGGTATGCTGTACATATTGTGGTCTGCGCTTTACTGTCCTCGGTCCTTGGAGATGTCATGCCTGCAACTTATACTTATACAGCTAGACTATGGGAATGGAGAGGACAGACATCCCCTCACGTACCACAACAGCTGTAACACAGCCCTGCTCTCTGCTGCCTCCCGTGGTCTGAATGGTGGTAACTCATCTCCTAGTTTGCAATCACAAAGGCTAATTTCATCAGGACTGCAGCATGATCTCACATTCCAGCACACAGGCTGCTGCAAATCAGCAGCACACATTACATCAGCTCTACACAGATTTAACCAACACCGATCGGCTGTTAATTTGACAGGGAGAAAACAGAACATTTATGGGGAATGTTAACAATTTACAATGTTAGTTTAAATTCAAGATTTTTTTTTCTTATAGAAGGTCTCAACATAGACACAACTTGTTTATGTGATGTATACGACATAATACGTTTACATTTCATTATTGACTGTCTTGATATGTATATTCACTGCACACCCAGTCTGAACCAGCGACCTAAATTTTGATACTAAATACAAAAGCCCAGCTCATTGCATACACAGGTGAAATCGATGCAAGATTTCACCAGTGTTCTAACCCCCATCCCCCCATCGTGCAAAAGTTCATTTATTTCAGTAATTCAACTTAAATGGGCTATAGACTACATGCAAAGTGAGATATTTCAAGCCTTTATTTGTTATAATTTTGATGATTGTGGTTTACAGCTTAAGAAAACCCCAAATCCAAAATCTCAGAAAATTAGAATATTACATTAAATCTACAGGGGGCACATCTACTGGAGTCAAATCTACAGGGGGCACATCTACTGGAGTCAAATCTACAGGGGGCACAACTACTGGGGTCAAATCTACAGGAGGCACACCTACTGGGGGCACAGCTACTTCTGGCACAGCTACAGGGGGCAAATGTACAGGGAGCAAATCTACAGGGGGCACAACTACTGGGGGCAAATCTACAGGGGCAGAGCCGGATTAAGGGGGGAGCCCGGGGGGTAAGTACCCCAGGCCCCCCTTCCTAAAAGGGCCTCCTGCGCCTGCACACAGATCAGACCTCCGATCTGCGGCGCTGCGCTCCCCATGGGTTGCCCTGACAACCTAATTACAGCCGCGGCACCGCATAGAAGTGCAGGACAGCTGCGACGGCTCAGCTGTCCAATGGAGAGTAAACGTGCAGCCTGCAGCTCAATCATTTACTGGGCATGCAGGCTGCAGTGCAAAAAGAAGCGTGGAACGTGGAGCCAGCGGAGGGTGCATGAGTGGAGGGACGAGCTCTCGCTCTCCTGTCACTTACGGATGGCAATCCCTAGTGTCACTTGTAGCCTGCCAGCAGCAGAGACAAAAGTAAGCTGGCTGTATTTTTTTTTCTTAGTTTTTTTTTATAATGCTGCAATTTATTAAATTGGAATATTTGGCTCTGTATCGTGTTGGCTTGGTGTGTATGCGTAATGTGTGTTTGTGTGTAATATATATATATATTTATATATATGTGTGTGTGTATATATATATATATATATATATGTGTGTGTGTGAGTATTTGTAAACATATACTGTATGTGTGTGTGTGTGTATATAATATATATATATATATATATACTGGACACGGGCAGCACAACCGTTGACTAGAAGTAAAGTCCCCTCTGGAGGGCACCGGGATCCCAATAATAGACCTCCTTCAGGGAACCATTAGCACCCTTGTTAGAAGTTAGGGAGTCCGAGACGATAACTTGAGGCAACTTTTCTGCCTGAACCTCAAGATGTTGAGCTTCACTCCTTTCTGACCAGCGGAGGGAGCAGTGACTTTTGGTTCCACAGTACATACAAAGCAGATATTCCTTTCATCGCTGGCAGAAGTAAAGTCCCGGTGCCCTCCGGAGGACCTCACTGACGAGCCCATATACACCACCCATGGACGGTGGCGCTTCGGTAAAAAATCCACAAACTGCAGAATTCTGCAACGTTTTGAAGTTTAAGTACATTGTCGTCAGGCACGTTGCAGTATTCTGCAGTTTGTGGATTTATTACGGAAGTGCCGCCATCCCACCATAAATAATTCACCTGCTTCCTTGTTAGGGGCCATGCTGTTTGAAGTGCCCCGGGCCCCCCATAGCCTTAATCCAGCTCTGTACAGGGGGCACAACTACTGGGTCCATAACTACAGGGTGCATAACTGCGGCCACGCCCCTTCCCTATGAAGCCACGCTCCTATTTCTTGACGCGCCTTCGGCGCGCACTATATTTAACCTGTGGGGGGGGGGGGGGGGGGGGGGGGGCAAAAGAAATTTTCGCCCTGGATGCCACAAGGTCTAAACCGGCCCTGGTGGCCATGCCTTCAATTCAGTACAGGGGCAGGGAGCGCCAAAACACACTTTGCTCCAGGCACCATGACACCTTGCTACACCTCTGGTCACAGAGGGCGGGGGTGGAGGCGAGGGGGCGGTATGGGGACATGCGGCCAGGACACCTCGTTGTTGCCACACCCCCCTATATAATGTGAGATTAACGGCAAAACACATCTGGGGTGTGGCTAGGATGACGCGATTCAGAAAGAAACGCGTCATTGGCTGGCTGGACCGCCCACTTTTGTGCAGCGATGTTGGGACTTGGTAGCCTTGCCTACACTTTCGGGGGGACGGGAGAACGGGGGGGGGGGGGGGGTCACCCGATTTTCAGGAGCTTCCTGGCCGATCAAGGAGAGTAGGGAAGTATGGAACAGGCATAAACCTGGGATTTCGGTATGTCTGACAGCAAACTCCCTTTACCAGAGATGGGCTGTGACTCGGGAATTTGCTCTTATGCTATACCCATCAATTTCCCGGTCACAAGTCTGAAATCAGATCTGCATTGCTTGCTCATTTGTGCCAGTGACCAACTTGTCTGTTTAGCGCAATTCAATATTTACAGCCACTTTAATCTCCCACACCAGAAAAACTGATGGCATTAATAAGCAAATAGGCCTATAAGGTCCCAAAAGCACATTTTTGCTGTGAATCCGTAAACTACAGCAAGGGAATATTTGCACTTAAAGATCTTTGTAACATAACACCATATCAGGCAGGTGGAACAAATATTGGTGTAACCCAGTCTGTGGTAAAATGTGTATTTATGAACAAGCAATAATATGTAAATGGTGCTGTTCTTCACTATGCAGCAGACAGGTCTGTCAGTAGGAGTGATGTTTATTGTTCTGGAGTAATCCTATCTAGTAACTTTACTTCCCCTACACAGACAGCCGAGCAGACATATTTTGTGGAAAACAAGGTTTGCTAATTACAATTACTGAAAATAAACAATTTGGACAAAAGAATAAACAATACCAGGAGACTGACGATCAGTCTGTTCACTAGTGTTACAATCAAGAAATGTTAATGTGTTCACAAATGTGTACAATAGCAGAACCCTCATGGAAAGTCATGTACCACCCCTGAAAGTGCACTTAAAGTAGTGTGTTTTAGTGGTTAAAGCAATGTTATATTCAGATTATAGTTTATCTGCGGTGTGATTGCTCTTTACTCCGAGGTTAGGTAGAGAGTTATGGGTGGTTTGATACTCTTCTGTTATATGCTGCTGTGCTGTGCGTTCATTCTACATCCCTTGGCTCCAGCCATATGGATCCAAATAGTGGTTTGTTGTGTTTGTCTTTGGGCATGTATTAAGTGTATAGACAACACATTTCATATGTTGATTAATAAATCACACATCTTAGATACAGAAAATCACGGAACAGTTTTCATCAAACTGGTTGGTTGGTAGTTTATTTCCGTCCACTTTCTCTTTCTCCAAGGCTTAGTACTTACAGTAGACCCCTCAATCATCAAGCATCATACTGCAGACTGGATGTTAATAAACATGTACAGTTGGTCACATCTGATTTGGCAACGTACCTTAGTGACTGGTTGGGAGATGGAGATGCGGTCAGGACCCCAGCAGTTGGGATCCCAATGGTCAAAATCCTGACACTGGGACCATGACGCTGAGAATGCAGATGGATCCCCAATGTGAGTATGAGAGTTTTGGGTTAGATTTAGCCACTAGGGAGAGGGTTATGGTTAGGCTGCGGGGGAAGGGGGGAATAGTTAGGTTTAGGCAGCGGGAGGGGTGGGATAGGGGTAAAGGGCAAAATACTTCACACTAAAATCATTGGCATTCTCAGCAGCATAATCTCGACCGCTGGATTTCATACACAAACCGGGAGATGTACAAAGCCTTGGATAGTGATAAAGTGATAAAGTGGAGAGAGTTAAAGTACTGGCCAATCATCTCCTAACTGCCATATTACAGGCTGTGTTTGAAAAATGACCGGAGCTGATTGGTTGGTATTTATCTCTCTCCACCTTTTCACCTTCCAATGCTTAGTACTTCTGTCCCTACATTAGATAAGATCTGGCCATTAGGTGATCAGCAGTGTCCAGATCTCTTACAACTTATATTGTGGTCTTTAAATGAAATCAGCTGTGAATGTCATACTCGCTGGACTGAGGTAGATGCCAATGAGAGCAGTCCCTATTACAGATTCACCACCAAATTCAAAGGTCATTTCTCTATTCTTATACTCATTGAACTCACATTGGCATTTGACAGCATTGATCATTTCTTCTCCTCCAAATCCACCATTCCTTTAGGCTTCACATATGCGCACTCTTCTGGTTCGAACTTGTTCCTTCTCTGTATCCACAGGCATATTAATTTCCCTTTCCCATTGTGGTCCATCAAGGTTCTGTCCTTGGGCTCCTTCTCTTCTCCATTTACACCTCTTCCCTTGGCAAACTGAACTCATTGTCTTTCCCCTAGCCAAGGCAACCCCTGCTGCCACCCTATCTGTGGACAATGTCCCTCTCTCGCTTCTGTTTCCAAAGTCCAGTGCCTTAGGTGTCATGCTTAGCTTTGCCCTGATCCCCCCACATACATACATATCCAACCCTTATGCAATCCTGCTGTTTCCATATGTGCATTATTCCAGAATCAGGCCCTTCCTCACCCCGAAAGCAACTGAAACTGTCATTCATTCTCTTATCATTTCCCACCTCAGTTGCTGAATTCTGCTCCTCTCTGGCAGTCCTGACTCTCACTTCACCCCTTTCCAGTCTTTCATCAACTCTGCTGCCCACCTCATTGTCTTCTCTTGTCATTTTACCTGACTTAATGGGCCAAGTGGTTCTTAATTTTTCTGCCATCAAATTCTTTGTTTCTATGTTTACCTCTTCTGCCAATCTCTACTAGTCTCTCCTTTGGCTCCTTATACCACTCAGAATTATAGTTAAACTCCGTTCTCTCACCTACATAGCTCTCAACCTCACTGTTTCTCCCTACATCCAAGCCTTGTTTCCTTATACACTCCCTCCTACCCTCTTTGGTCTGCTAATGATTGCCACCTCGCCTCCTCTTTAATCTCCACTTCCCATTTTCACATTCAGTATTTCTCCTAGCTACACTGAATTATGTATCTGTGCACATTTATATAATGTCTGTAGTAACATCTAATGAGGGGTTCGGTATGATTTACCACCCCACGGGATGCCGAATGGATCCCGGCGTTGGTATTGTGACAGCCGGGATTCCGACGAGCGGTATGCTAACCGTATACCTTAATGAGGGCCTCTGTACCGAAGGTAGATTCAGTAGGATAATGGCTGCACTGTGTGTACAGTTACTGCCTGACCATGCTAACAATGTTCTCTTGTGAGGGACCTAATGGCCCATTCATCATTTTCAAGATTTGGACTGGCTTTGGCTTCCTTAAGTGATGAAAACAATTAGCCATACAGCTCAGTAGTACATGGTGATGGTATATACCGATTGTGCAAGTTGACCCACTTAGAAAGATGAGAGAGATCTGTAATTTCCATCATAGGTACACTTCAACTGTGAAAGACAGAATCTGAATAAAAAACTAGGAAATCACATTGTATGATTCTTAAACTATTTATTTGTATATTCTTGACGAAAATAAATATTTGGACAATCAAAAAGTTTATTTATTTATTTATTAACAGTTTCTTATATAGCGCAGCATATTCCGTTGCGCTTTACAATTAGAACAACAATTAGAAAAAGTTTAACTCAATACTTTGTAATATAACCTCGGTCGGCAATTACAGAGGTCAAATGTTTCCTGTAGTTCTTGACCAGGTTTGCACACACTGTAGCAGGTATTTTGTCCCACTCTTCCATGCAGATCTTTTCTAGATCTGTCATGTTTTGGGGCTGTTGCCGGGCAACAAGATCTTTCAACTCCCTCCACAGATTTTCTATTGGGTTGAGGTCTGGAGACTGGCTAGGCCACTCCAGGACCTTGAAATGCTTCTTATGGAGCCACTCCTTAGTTGCCCGGGCGGTGTGTTTGGGGTCATTGTCATGCTGGAAGACCCAGCCACGTTCCATCTTCAATGCTCTTACTGAGGGAAGGAGGTTTTTGCCCAAAAACTCACGATACATGGCCCCATTCATCCTCTCCTTGATACAGATCAGTCGTCCTGTCCCTTTTGCAGAAAAGCAGCCCCAAAGCATGATGTTTCCATCCCCATGCTTCACAGTGGGTATGGTGTTCTTGGAATGCCATTCATCATTCTTCTCTCTCCAAACACGGCAAGTGGAGTGTATACCAAAAAGTTTGATTTTGCTCTAATCTGACCACATTACATTCTCCCAATCCTCATCTGGATCATCCAGATGGTCACTGGCAAACTTTAGATAGGCCTGGACATGTGCTGGCTTAAGCAGGGGGACCTTTCGGGTGCTGCAGGATTTCAATCCATGATGACGTAGTGTGTTACTAATGGTAATCTTTGTGACTGTGATCCCAGCTCTCGAGGTCATTGACCAGGTCCCCCCGTGGAGTTCTGGACTGATTCCTCACTGTTCTCAAGATCATTGATACCCCACGAGGTTAGATCTTGCATGGAGCCCCAGGTTGAGGGAGATTGTCAGTGATCTTGTATTTCTTCCATTTTTTATTAATTGCGCCAACAGTTGATCTCCTCTCACCAAGCTGCTTGCCTATTGTTGAGTAGCTCATCCCAGCCTTGTGCAGCTCTACAATTTTGTCCCTGTGACCTTAGACAGCTCTCTGGTCTTGGCCAAGTTGTAGAGGTAGCAGTCTGACAGTTTGAGGGTGTGGACAGGTGTCTTTTATACAGACAACAGTTCAAACAGGTGCCATTAATACAGGTAAAGAGTGGAGGATAGAAGAGCTTCTTAAAGAAGAAGTAACAGGTCTGTGAGAGCCAGAAATCTTGCTGCTTGGTAGGTGTCCAAATATTTATTTTCCACAAGAATATACAAGTAAATTGTTTAAAAATCATACAATGTGATTTCCTGTTTTTTTTCCTTCAGATTCTGTCTCTCACAGTTGAAGTGTACTTATGATGGAAATTACAGACCTCTCTCATCTTTTTTAGTGGGTCAACTTGCACAATCGGTGGCTGTCCAAATACTTTTTTGCCCCAGTGTATGGCTGTATGGCAGATTTCACTGCAAAGGTTTAAGAAAGGGAATACTCAAAACCATCAATGCACTACATTCTTGTATTCTATAACAGCTTCCAAATCTATACAGTTTTAAATAGTAGCAGAGTGGTAGCAGGGTGAAAATGCAAATTGAACTGCCCCTCCCCTCCGACATGTGGAGGGAATCCAGCTTCACAGGGCCAAGTCTGACAAAGGAAGATTTCAAGTGGATCTGTATGTATGTGCGGGATAAACACTACAACTACTGAACCAATGAAGGTTTCACTGAAATGTTCCTCCAAATAATATAGACTGTGAATCATCTCACGTTCATGTTAATTGGCTATTTAGCAAACAAAATTAAAAAAAATAAATGGTGTGAAGACATCTTGTGGCCAATATGTAGACTGCTACTAGGCTAGAAATTAGAGACTGAGCAGTCATAGAATAACATAAGCTGTGAATCATCTTGCTTGCTGTCATGTCAATTGGCTACACACACACACACACACACACACACACACACACACACACACACACACACACCACAGATATACACACCACACACACACACACACACACACACACACACACACACACACACACACACACACACACACACACACACACACACCACACACATGTCGGGACCTTGACCAGCCAGAAGCTGCAAGATGGCTGCCACCCACCTGAGTCAGCAGCACTGCAGTCAGGGACATGAAGGTGATGACGAAACATAATTATTTAATCAGCGCACTGCACCTTACAACACTGAATGGCACCCCTTCACCCTCCCTTCTAGTGCACATCTTTGCATACTGTGTTGCTGCCCCTGAATAAAATAAAATAACAATTTTCCTAAATGACAGATGTGGCACGTACCTTGGTGTCCCTCTGAATCCGCATATTGCCATTTCAATTGAAGCGCTTACAATTTTATTTTATAATATGTTTTGGAATGATAATAAACAAATCACAAGGTCAGTCCATATGATTTTCGTCTATCTGTGCACATGCCGCAGCTGCAGTGCACATGTGTGGCACTCATGATGAGATTGCATCCCAGAAGTATGCATTTGCATCATGATTGACAGGCGATGGGTGTCCTGGGACGGCAATGCAGCAATCGGAGGCCCTTTTCTAGGCTGGCTGATGATGTCACCTGCATTCGAAAACATGACGGCGATGCCCCTGCCTACGCAGCCATGCTGCGTAGGCACGGTCAACATCTATTTGAGATATTTGCGTTGCGGTCGCAATTGAATTGAGATTGCATCATGGGGTGGTGCCACACATGCTCGCCAGCTTTGCCCTGTGCAGGGCGGCCCCCACCATGTGATTTTAGTGGTTGCAGATTTTGCCAAAATGGAAATGTCCTTGGCCCTTCTATCCTTATGTTGGATATTAAAAAGGACATGCACACTTTAACAAACCAAGCACTTCAGCAACAGGAAGCGTCACTTTTGTGGCTGAAGTGCTTGGTTTGTTTGGGCCCCCACAAAACAAGCTACCAATCAGCTTAAGGCAACAGCATTACAGTGGCAAGATGTCATCATAATTGCCATCCTCACCCTCATCAGGTTGTACATCATCCTCACACAAAATTAATTCCCAGTTGGAATCCACCATTACAGAAGTCCCTGTACTTTGATGTAATTTCCAGGAAAGGTCTTCCAAGAGGAATTTCCAGTTCATTTTGATGAACTTAATCTTTTCCACATTTTGAAGAAGTAACCTCCTACACAAGGTTCCCGACTGTGCTGAAAAGTCTCTCCAAGTACACGCTGGAGAGTGGGCAGCTTAAGTAATGCAAAGCCAGTTTGTACAAGGGCCTCCAAATTGCCTGTGACATGGCTATTTATACAATGTCATTAAAATGATCCTCCACGATTCTTTGGATGGTGATTGTATCTGATGGAGTTACGGTTGAGGTGTCACTAATGTTAGGCAATTATTGTAGACCTGACCAGCAAAATTTGCAATCCTTACTGAATTAGGCCCACTATGTGTATAACAGCATTAATAAAGGTTGGCATAATATGTAAGGCACATTATGTTTATAAGGACATTAATAATGTGTGTCATATGTGTAAGGGGCATTACTGTGTGGTATTATGTGTATAAAGGCATTACTAATGTGTGGCATTATACTGTATGTATAAGGTGCTCTACTGTGTGGCGTAACATATAGAAAAGGCACTACAGTGTGGTCTAATGTGAATAAAGAGCAGTATGGTGTGGTGTAATGTGAATAAGGAGCAATTCAGTGTGATGTAATGTGAATAAGGGGCACTACTGTAAGAAGTAACGTATATAAGGTAAAGTGGTACTACTGTGTGATGTAACGTGAATAAGGGACACTATCGCATGATATTATGTGAATAAAGTTGCACTACTGTCTGGCGTAAATTGAATTGGGGTTACTATTGTGTGGCCATGCACCTTCCCAGCAAGAAAACACCCCTTTTTGGGCTGTGTGCCGAATGTGGGCACTCTTCCAATTTAAAATATAGGGGGTAGAGGCACCAAAATGAGGAATGCTATGGGTAAAGGGTGATAGTGATGGGAGAGAGGCGTAGGGTCAGAGGCGGTGGTGCTAGGGGGCACCAGACAAAATCTTGCCCAGGGCATTATATTGGTTAGGGCCGGCTCTGCCTGCGGTTATCAGGTTATCTGCCTCCTCCTCACCAGCATCATCTTCAGCCCCAGCATCGACCCCTACTCCTCCTGGTCACAGCACTGCTCACCTGACAGTGTCTCACCTCTTCCTGCCAGACTGATTCACCTTCTACCCCCGCCTGTAAGTGGCCATACATAAGTGCCCCTGCTCTGAGAACTGCGGTACCATCTGTTGGTTCCTGCATCCATTTCCTGGTTACTGCTGTTATTTTTCCAGAGTCTTGGGATGGCAAGTAACCGGGTTTGCAGCATATTATATGGAGGAGGGGGTACAGAGTATGTGGAATATGGCGGGAGCTGTATATGGAGGAATGGGGTGCTCTGTATATAGGGGTCACTATATGGAGGATTATGGGGGGAGCAGTGTGTATCTAGGGGCAGTATATGGTATGGGGTGCAGAATATGGAAGAGGGTGGGGGTGCAGTGTATATAGGGGCACTATATGGTCAGGGGTGCAGTGTACATGGGTTATGTGTGTGTGTCCGTGTCCTTAATGGAGCTCAATCAGGTACTGTCCAGTGGCCATAGGTGGCACCACAGAGTTGACTTTATTGAAAAAAATCTGCATCTTTCTCTCCACTGTCCCTATCTGCCCCTACCACTCCATTCTCTCCCCAGTCCCTATCTACCCCAACCCCTGCCCCCTCTCCCACCCCCACAGTCCATATCGGCCCCTACTCCTTTCTCTCTCCCCAGTCCCTATCTGCTCCAACCCTCCTGTCCTCTCTTTTTCTTCCCCAGTCCCTGTTTGCCTCTACCTCACTATCCACCCCTACAGTCCCTATCTATCCTTACCCCCACTCTCTCTCTCCCCCCAGCCTTTTCTCTCCATATGCAGTAAGTGTGAAACAGTCAGATCAGTATTATTAATGTTAGCAGCAGCAAGTTAGCAGACTGTAACTTCTCCCTGCAGTATCACATTCACTTTCATATGTGAGTAATTTGGTTTGTGTGGCGGCCTCTTGTGGCCGCAGATGCACTTAACAGAGGTGAGGAGCAGCTTTAATCTTGTATTATATTTATGTAGGATGTTTTTCAGGTTTATGTAATTGTAATGCCTTTGTGCAATGTACCATCTCTTTGATGTATGTAAAGCGACTTTGAGTCCTGCAGGAAAAAAGTGCTATATAGATAAAATTATTATTATTATTATTATTATTATAGGAAGATTTTTAGTTTTTAAATGTTGAATAAAAGTTTTTTGAGTCACTTCTGTTCCTCCTTCATCAGTCTCGTGTGTACTAGTAGCCCACTCTTGTTATGTGCAATTGTATTTTATATGATATGGACAGTTATTTTTGTGGCACCTACAATAAGCAATGATAATGTTTATATAGGAGGCTCTTAGCCTCTTTCCCAATTTCCTTTTCTGTGTCACAAGCAGTGGTGGTTTTTACCTATGGGCTGCAGGACTGCAGCCCCCCCAGGTAAAATCCGCCACCCAGCTGACAAACACTGAGAGATCTCACAGTGTCTGCCTGTGACATCGGTACTGTCTGACAGGCATTTTTTGGCTGTGTATACCCAGCATTAGACGCATGTGCAAAGAGCCGATAATCGCTCATAATAATTGGGTTTGCATCCATCTCTGAATTGAGCCCAGTGATCATGATTTACTAAATAGATTTGGAGCCTGCAACTGTAATCAGGTTGCTCTACTGCAGCAGCTTCTGTCACTGTGTTTGTGCTTTGCTTTCAAGACCAATGTGTGACTTACTTGCCAGGGCAATTGTCTTACATTCCTGTACTCTGTCTTGTTCATTGTATCCAGGGACGTACGGTGAGGTAAATGGCTCAGTAGGTAGGCACTGGGGCAGGGCTGTTTCTAGCCAATTTGGCTCCCAGTGCGAGATTTAAAAATGCGCCCCCCCCATGACATAAAAAAATGTGCGCCCCCCCCCCCACACACCTAGATGTAAAAAAAAAAAAAAAAAACTTGCGCGCGCACGGCAAGGGGGCGTGGCCTCATCCAAATGGGTGCGGCCTCATTTAAATGGGCATGGCCTTGTCTGAAAAGACTACCTCACAATCCAGTTTTTGACCCTGCTCCAACAGATCATGACCACCACAGGAAAAAAAATTCTACCATATTAAGCCCCACACAGTAATGCCCCCTGCACCATATTATGCCACACACCGCAATGCCCTTGATACATTAAATCCCCACACTACGGCAGGCAAAAGTCCCCATTTCACACATTACGGCAGGTGTCCCCATTTTACACATTGAGAGAGAGAGAGAGAGAGACTACTTACAGAGGCGATTACCGCTCTTCGGCCCGCCTCACCAGTCGCTCCTCGCGCCGGCCTTTCCCTCTTCCTAACATGGATCCTCCTCTGTACTCCGCTGGGGGGGGGGGAGTTTCGCAGAGTGACGGGGTTGCGTCGTGACGTAACAACGCAACCACGTCATTCCATGAAACTCCGCCCCCCGTGCGGGTTACTCGGGGAGAAATAGGAGGGGGAAGCAGGGAGCCACAGTTAGTGCCTCGGCGGGCGCCCAGTGCGGTTGCACTGCTCGCCTGCCCCAAGAAACGGCCCTGCACTGGGGAGTATCAGAGCCAGATTTACACACAATGGTGGTCATTTCCGAGTTGTGCGCTAGCTGTTTTAGTTCGCAGCGCAGCGTTTAGGCAAAAAAGCAGCACTTCTGCGCATGCGTATGCGGCGCAATGCGCATGCACGACATACTTTCACAACAGCTGAAGTACTTTCACACAAGGTCTAGCAAAGCTTTTCAGTCGCACTGCTGGCCGCAGAGTGATTGACAGGAAAGTGGCGTTTCTGGGAGGTAACTGACCGTTTTCAGGGAGTGTGCTGAAAAATGCAGGCGTGTCAGATACAAACGCAGGCGTGCCTGGGAAAATGCAGGCGTGGCTGGCTGAAGGCAGGGCGTGTTTGTGACGTCAAAACAGGAACTAAATGGTCTGAAGTGATCGCAAGCTAGGAGTAGGTCTGCAGCTACTCTGAAACTGCTCAAAAAAATGTTGGTACCGCTCTGCGATCCTTTCGTTCGTACTTCTGCTAAGCTAAGATACACTCCCAAAGGGCGGCGGCTTAGCATTTGCACGGCTGCTAAAAGCAGCTAGTGAGCGAACAACTCGTAATAAGGGCCAATATCTGAATGAAAGGCTTCATGTGGGCATTATACACAGGTGCAGCAGTGTATACTTCTGGAAATTTGGTGAGTTTTGATCAGAGATGTGAGGACAAGGTAGGCAGGGGAGGCACTGTCTCACCTGTCATAGACTGTTTACTCCAGAGTTTTGACTATAAAAATTATTAGAATAATACAATGAAGATATTTCTAATATATTCTTTGTATTTTTCATATACTTTATATAGTCAGAACTCTAAATGCTCTCTTCCTGGACTTTCCTCTTAATTTAAGATTGCCCTCACATGTGCTGTAACACCTTTTTCATCAAATAACTAGTTCTACACAGGTGATGGCAATCATTTAGTTGATGGAGTCATTAAAATAAGAAAAGACAACGAGGATAGAAAATAAATAATTTCAATAGGACATTTCAACAGAGAAAAACTTTTAAGAACAAATAATTAAAATCTGTGACTGTCACTGGAAATGGTTGGTAAATATATTAATATATATTGCTACACATAGGAGTTCATCAACAGAACTCAGCCACACAGTAATTGTGCCCATACATACGTGCGATTGTCCGGGATGCGATATCGCACTGCAATTTCACTTGAGGCTCCCCATGCGATAAATCGCATATGAAGTGCTTTTTCCGGCATTCGATGTGCATATGATCATGCGATAAATCGCATGCCCCTTGCGACCTGTAATCGGCCAGCATAATAATGCATTGGTGGGCAGTGTGGGGCCATTACACATTGGTGAGCAGTGCATACCTCCCAACATGTCCCTCCCCAGGAGGGACACAATGCTCTGCTTCTGGACTTTTCTCTTAATTTAAGATTGCTGGCACCTGTGTTGAATAGGTTAATGGATAAGAAAGGTGTTTCAGCACAGGTGATGGCAATCATACATTAAGAGAATAGTCCAGGAACAGAGCATTCTGTCCCTCCTGGAGAGGGTCATGTTGGGAGGTATGGCAGTGAGCCAGCATAATAAAACATTGGTGATCAGTGGGGTAGCCTGAATACCTTGGGGCAGATGTATTAACCTGGAGAAGGCATAAGGAAGTGATAAGTACGAGGTGATAAATGCACCAGCCAATCAGCTCCTAATTTACATATTGGAGCTAATTGGCTGGCGTGTTTATCACCTTGCATTTATCACTGGTTTATCACTTCCTTTTGCCTTCTCCAGGTTACTACATCTGCCCCCTTGTTTGGCAGAGAGCAGAGCAGCGTGCGTCCTCCTTCTTCCAGTATATACTTGAGCACAAGGGGTGGATGGGAGTGTCCAGGAAATTAGGTCAACACAACACAGATAGCACATCGTAGTGCGATAAATTGCATATGTTTAAAAACCACATGCGATCACACATGCGATGAGATAAATATTATGTGCAGCACATAATATCTTGAGATGCGAGATTCGGCCAGCATGCCCGTGCATCGTGTCGGGCAGAGCTGGCCCTAACCAATATGATGCCCTAGGCAAGATTTTGGCTGATGTCCCCTAGCACCACCGCTGGTTCCGCCTCTGACCCTGCACCTCTTTCCCAGCACCATCATCCCTCACCCATAGCAGTCCTTATTTTGATGTTTGTACCCCCTATATTTTAAATAGGAACAGTTCGCACATTTGGCGCACAGCCCAAAAAGGGGTGTGTGTTTGCTGGCAAGGGGTATGGCCACACAATAGTAACCCCAATTCCAATTACGCCACACAGTACTGCAACTTTATTCACATTTGATCATGCGATAGTGTCCATAATTCATATTACATCACACAGTAGTATCACTTTACCTTATAAACGTTACTCCTCACAGTAGAGCCCCTTATTCATATAACATCACACTGAATTGCTCCTTATTCACATTACACCACACCTTATTGCTCTTTATTCATATTGGACAACACAGTAGTGCCCTTTCTATACGCAACGCCACATAGTAGAGCACCTTTTACACATAATGCCACACATTAGTAATGCATTTATACACATAATTCCACACAGTAATGCTCCTTACACATTATTAATGTCCTTATAAACATAATGCGCCTTACACATTATGACAACCTTTATTAATGCCCTTTTACACATAATGTCACTTACATATATGCAGCACATTATTAATGCCCTTATACACATAATGACACACATAGTGCCCCCTACACATTTGCTGCACATTATTAGTGCCCCTATACACATAATGACACACATACAGTAGTACCCTGTTACACATATGCCGCACATTATTAATGCCCTTATTCACATAATGACACACATAGTGGCCCTTTACACATGTTGCACATTATTAATGCATTTTTACATGACACACATAATGCTCCTGACACATATTCCGAACACTACTGCACAACCAACCCACTCACATGCACACAGCAATCACACTGCCACTAACACTGTGACTTCTGCCTCTGCTTGGATATAGATGTGTCCTCATAAATCTTGCCTCAATGCTAACGTTGGTAACCTTTTTTTATGAAAATGCATCTTATTTGCATTACTGTGTGGCTAGGATGCACAAGCAGCTTCTGCTGATTAAAATGATATGCAGCATGCCTATATACTGTGTGAGACTGTGACTGTATCTGCATACGAAATGCTACACACAGAATATAGGCATGCCACATATCATTTTAATCAGCAGAAGCTGCTGATGCCCCTAGGCATATCAAATGCCCTAGGCAATTGCCTAGTTTGCCTATGCCTATGGCCGGCTCTGGTGTCGGGGGACACATGCGTTTGGCGTGTGATCCATGTGATTTGTCGCTGCGATTTATTGCAATCGCATGATTGTACCCGATCTCTCACAAGTGTATGGCCAGCATAATCCTGATCTTGTCCAGACGTGTCCTTCACTGACCTGCAATCAGCAATACAGTGAAAGGCTTTAGATCCTGCAGATGTGATCAGGCCATCAAGCTGCAATAGGCTCTGACAATTTATTGTGCATTGCCTTGAAGAGCAATGTGTGATTTAATTGTCAGGTCCATTGTCTTACGTTTCTGTTCCTTTGTATGTACTGATTTTCTGTTAAAACAAAACCATTTATCAACTCTATTGTTATATAACCAATTGATGTATTTCTAATTATTCATTTTAAATTAAAACATTTACATATTTATATAAATGTTACTGCAAAGCTCATTGAAGTAACTTGGAGGTTGGAGTTGGGTGTTCATTTACAGTGTATAGGCATTGTATACAAAACCAATATTTGCTTCTGGTTTAAAGACCCATAAGACATAAATACAAGTTGTTATGAAAGAATTGAAGAGGCGAGTGGATGAATGTATTCTAAATGTAACATAACACCTTCATCCACTCACCTCTTCAATTACTAATAAAATGTACCGATTTATATGTAAATCTCTACATTAAAGGTTACAGTAGCTGATCAGAATGGTAAATATTTCAGATAAGCCTTTGAACATGAGTGGCAATATCTTATTATACACAGTAGACTTGTTGTTTGTACTCCTATTATAGGACACATGCATTTAGAGACACATTATGTACAAAATGCTGATAAAAGAGAGCATTAGCTTAGGGATCTGTAGGTAAAACCAGTGGGCGGGATCCCAGCCGTTAGTATACCAACAGCGGCATCCCGGCCACGGGTATACCTGCAGCGGGGCGAGCGCTAGCAATCCCCATGTGGGCTCGCTGCACTCACCACGCTGCGGGCACAGTGATTCGTTGGCACTGCCCTCGCCACAGGATTTATTCTCCCTCTATGGGTGTCGTGGACACCCACAGAGGGAGGAAAACCTGTGGCGCAGCGATTCCAGCTGTGGTATTTTCCCGCTAGTCGGGATTCTGGCGTTGGAATTATGGCGTCTGGGATCCCGACTAGCGGTATGATGACCGCTTCCCTCAGCTTATATACCACTGCAAAACTAATGCAAGTACAATGGGCTTAATTCATGTTTGTATGCTGTGGTCAATGTTAATGCAAGTGAGCGATTATCGGCAGACCGCACATGTGCTGTGATCGCACTGTACATGCGCCAAGTTGCCGCTGTGACCCATGCTCATACTTAGGGATTCATGGGAAAATGGCTGACATGGGGTGATCGTTTGGAGGTGTAAACTGTAAACAGGGAGTGGTTGCAAAAATGCTAGAGTGTCATGGCTGTTTTCGGGGGGTGTATCTGCCATCACCTGCGGGCTCGTACATACAAAAACATGCCGCCTGCGTCGCTACTGCCATGTACAGTCTGTGTACATGGCCAACCCTTAGACCCAATGTTCCTTGTTTTTCTGTATAGGCTGTGAATGTGTACACAATTGCTAATGAGTTTGCAGTGACTCCAGGGCAGTAGCTTTACTTGCTTATATCAGCAGTTGAGAATCAGGGTCTAGCGAAGCATTTCAGTCGCACTGCTGGCCGCAGAGTGATTAATATGAAGTGAGCGTTTCTGGGTGTCAACTGACCGTTTTCAGGGAGTGTTCGGAAAAATGCAGGCGTGCCAGGAAAAACACAGGCATGACTGGGCGAACGCAGAGTGTGTTTGTGACGTCAAAACAGGAACTGAACAGTCTGAAGTGATTGCAAGCGCTGAGTAGGTATAGAGCTACTCTAAAACTGCACAAAAAAACGTTGCCGCCGCTCTGCGATCCTTTCGTTCGCACTTCTGCTAAGCTAAAATACACTCCCAGTGGGAGGCGGCATAGCGTTTGCACGGCTGCTAAAAACTGCTAGCGAGCGATCAACTCGGAATGCCCACCACTGTTTAATGTTGCAGATTTCTTGATAACAGTAACATTTCTTGATACAAGTAAATAACTTAAATTGTTTGCTACTAGATCTTACATTTTTTTTATACATAAATTCCCATTGTTCATGCAGCCTGTTTTGAACATTGCATGTGAATATGTAACAGCAGACTGTATTATGTTTTTTCAATAAGTGTGAATTGAATAAAATAGTCTAATTTTGTGCCTGTTTTCTGTATAAATGTATTCATCCTATCAAAAAGTTGTTACCTAGTTGTTATGAATGTATTTACGTGGATACTAGTGGGCTTATAGAGAGTGTTTGAACCCAGGATGTAAAGGTATTATCTTCATTTACAAATTATGGATCGTACTTCATTGTCCTGGTTGAGGCCTTTGGGTGTTAGGGTCCCCATATTGATTATCATACGCAGTTCTTCCCTGTTGATGGTGTGTATGTAGTCTCGCCCTCTCCAGTTTTTCTTAACCTCCTTCAGCCCTGTGAACTTGAGTAGTGTGGGATTTGATTCATGATATTCTTTGTAAATGTAAGGAAAGTGGATGTTCTTCCGAACCTTTTTTTATATTCTGTATGTGTTTGTTTATTCTAATTTTGAGTGATTGTATTGTCCTTCCTATGTATTGTTGCGGGCAGGGACATTCTACCATATATATGATGCCCTTGCTGTGGCATGTTATTTTGTTCTGTATTTTAAATTTTGTGTAATTTGAAACAGACATTACTGCTTGGGTAGGTGTGATGTTTTGCAGTAATGTCTGTTTCAAATTACACAAGATTTAAAATACAGAACAACATAACATGCCACAGCAAGGGCATCATATATATGGTAGAAGGTCCCACAGTGGTAGAAGCCCCCATTTTTATGTGTTCCGTCCATAGTAGTTGTGTTTTGTTTTTTGGTGGTATCAGTGGCGGAACTAGCGAGCGGTGGGCCCAGGTGCGACAAAATGCTTCGGGTCCGCCCCCCCCCATCCCATACAAGTCCACGCCCTCACCCCTGGAGAGGATCTGGTGAGGGGGACCTGCTCGGGGCCAGAGAAATGGATACCTAGCAACAGTGCCGTAACTAGACATTTTAGCACTGTGTGCAAGAAACGGCATCGGAGCCCCACCCCTGCATGCAAAACAGAGGCAGTGCACGCCATAGGCACGCGCAAAAATACATAGTGGCGTGGCTTCGTGGGGAAGGGGTGTGGCCACAAAATAATACCAATTCATAAAACGGTGCACAGTAGTCTCCATTATTCAAATTACGCCGCACAGTAGCACCACTACACCAGGTAGAGACCCTTTTACACCTTACGGCGGACTGATTAGTCTTTTTTTACATTGCGCCAGACAGCGTCCCCTTTTTACACATTACGTCAGATAGCGTCCCCCTTTTTACATATAACGGCAGACAGCGTGCCCTTTTTACACATAGCGGCAGACAGCGTCCCATTTTTACACATCACGGCAGGCAGATTCCCCCTTTTTACACATCACGTCAGGCAGATTCCCCCTTTTTACACATTGCGGCAGGCAGATTCCCCCCTTTTTACACATTGCGGCAGGCAGATTCCCCCTTTTTACACATTACGTCAGGCAGATTCCCCCTTTTTACACATTGCGGCAGGCAGATTCCCCCTTTTTACACATTGCGGCAGGCAGATTCCCCCTTTTTACACATTACGGCAGGAAGATTCCCCCTTTTTACACATCACGGCAGACAGTCCCCCTTTTTGACCATGAAGAAAGAGAAAGAAAGAAAGAAAGAATTATACTTACCCTCTCCACTGGCTCAGGCTCCTCGGTGCAGCTTCTGGCAGAGATGGATCACAATTCCCGGGCAGGAGAGAAGGAGGAGGAGGGAGGTGGAGGAGGGAGCCGCAGCAGCGCTGTGTTATTGGTGGAGGCGCTGCTGCTGTCCCTCTGCTTCACTATAGGCTGTTGTCCGCCGCTGTGAATGCTAGGATGCGCTTCACAGCGGTGGAAGACAGCCTATAGTGAAGCAGAGGGAGAGCAGCAGCAGCGCCTCAACCAGTAACAAAGCACTGCTGCGGCTCCCTCCTCCACCTCCCTCCTTCTCCTTAACCCTGTGACCGCTGCGCTCCTCTCCTGTGTCCTGCGGGCGGCTGTGTGCTGCGGGCAGCGGTTGCCCGCAGCACACAGCGGCATGTAATGAGTCAGTTTGACTCATTACATGCTTTGGGCCCCTGGAAAGTGGCGGGCCCCAGTGCAACGCACTGGTTGCACTGGCGGTAGTTCCGCCTCTGGGTGGTATGTAGCTGTGTACCAACTTCTTCTTAATGTCTGGTGCTTTCCGGAAACACTACTTTTGGTTTTGGAGGTATGATATCTGCTAGTGTGTCACCTTGAAGTAGAATCAGGCAGTGTTTGTTTATGATCTTTTTAATCTGATTTGCTTGTTTCGTGTATTGTGTTATGAAAAGGATCTCTTCTTTGTCTGTTTTCTGTTCTGGTCTCTTTTTGTATTGTAGGAGGGGAGGCCTATCACTTTCCTTAACCGTAGTATATGCTGTCTGTACCTTTTCTGTATCGTACTGTTTCTCCCTAAATTTTATACTCAGTTCTTGTCCTTGTGTCTCATAATCACTGACTCGAGAGCAGTTCCTCTTGAGTCTTTTAAATTGGCCTACTGGGATACTGTTCAACCAGTTTGGGTGGTGGCAGCTGGAGGCTAGTATGAAGCTATTGACATCCACTGGTTTGTTGAACGTGTTGGTATGTATTTCGTTATCTGTGATAAATATATTTAGATCTAAAAATTCTACCTTCATTTTACTGTATACAGTGGTGAATTCTAAGTTTTGGTTGTTGTTATTGATATGTGTGATGAATCTAGTAAGTGAGTCGTGAGCACCTTGCCAGATGAAGAAAATGTCATCTATATGTCTTGTCCAGAGGACGAGGCTTGCGTCAAGTTCCCGGTCAGACCGCATGGTATCGTCTTCCCACCTGCTCATGAACAAGTTTGCGTAACTTGGTGCAAACCTCGTCCCCATAGCAGTCCCAGTGACTTAAAGGTAGTATTGGTCATTGGCCCTCATTCCGAGTTGTTCTCTCTGTAATTTTCTTCGCATCGCAGCGATTTTCCGCTAATTGCGCATGCGCAATGTTCGCACTGCGACTGCGCCAAGTAAATTTGCTAAGAAGTTTGGTATTTTACTCACGGCATTACGAGGTTTTTTCTTCGTTCTGGTGATCGTAATGTGATTGACAGGAAGTGGGTGTTTCTGGGCGGAAACTGGCCGTTTTATGGGAGTGTGTGAAAAAACGCTGCAGTTTCTGGGAAAAATGCGGGAGTGGCTGGAGAAACGGGGGAGTGTCTGGGCGACCGCTGGGTGTGTTTGTGATGTCAAACCAGGAACGAAACTGACTGAACTGATCGCAGTGGCAGAGTAAGTCTCGAGCTACTCAGAAACTGCAAAGAAATTTCTATTCGCAATTTTGAGAATCTTTCGTTCGCAATTTTGCTAAGCTAAGATTCACTCCCAGTAGGCGGCGGCTTAGCGTGTGCAATGCTGCTAAAAGCAGCTTGCGAGCGAACAACTCGGAATGAGGGCCATTGAACCATGTGTAATTGTGTGTGAGTATATATTCAATACCCTTAATGATGAACTCTTTCTGTTCTTTAGTCATGCTCTTATCTTGTTCCAGATAATATAGTGTACTGGCTATACCGTGTGAATGAACGATGATTGAGTATAGTGATTTAGCATCACTGGTAACCAGACAGTAGTCTTCTTTCCATGTGATCAGTTGCAGTCTTTTTAAGATATCAGCAGTGTCTCTCAGGTATGCTTTTTGTTGTTGGACATATGGTTGTAGGTAAGTATCAATGTATTGTGATAGGTTTGTGTTGTCTAGTATTCGGTTTGCTTCCTTCAGATAATCTTCTTTGTCTAAGACCACTATCCCCCCCCCCCCCCCCCCCACCTTTGTCTGCTGGTTTCCCCCCCTCCCCCCTTTGTCTGCTGGTTTTATGATGATGTTTCTGTTTTCTCTCAAATCCTTAAGTGCTCTTTGCTCAGTGTTTGTCATATTCTGCTTCTCTGATCCTTTCTGTTTATTCTCTAATTTCATTACCTCTTTCTCTACCGTGCTGGTGGATGTGGCTATATGATTGCCCATCATGTAACTGGAGTAAAAATTGTGACTTTGGTTTGAGGCTTGTATGTAGGCATGGATCTTCCTCTGGCGGTTTGTGTTGTGGTAATGGAGTCTTTTGGAAGAATTTCTTACGTGTTAATTTTCGTGTAAATGTCTGTATATCCAAGTGTGTATCAAACTTGTTTATAGCAACTGTCGGTGCAAATTTAAGTCCCTTGTGAAGTGCACTGATGTGATTGTCGTGTTCTACTAGTTTTCTCTTGGTTTGTTTGTTTGGTGTTCTGACAGACCCCTCATGTTAATTGCGGTCTGTCCTTAGCTCTAAAAAAGAACCTGCACATGATGGTTGTGTGATTTTCTTTGCAGGGTTCTCTCGCTCTGATTCTTCTGGTTTGTTCGTACTTTGTTTTTCTCTATTGGTGTGTTGTGTGGGTTCTTGTGCAGTGATTTCTGCTAATTCTGATCCAATGTCTAACCAGCCTTGTTCTAATGAGTGTCTAGCCAAGTTCTGATTGAATTCTTCTTCTATATCTTGTATGGAAAATGAGGTATCGTACTCTGTACTTATAGTTGAGTTGCTGGGTGTTGTAAGTGTTCTGGATTGTGTGTTAGCTTGTCCTCTGTCACTATTCTTTGAATGTAATTTGGTCATGTACTGTTGGTAAGTCAATCTAAGCATTTTGTAAATGGGGGTTCTGGGTGGATCAATAGTTCTGGGTTTGTTTATTGTATCTTGTTTCCTCCAGCCGGAGGTGGAGCTGTATTTCGGTGTGTTTCTATGTGTGGGTTTAGGTTTCTTACATAAACCAAATTTGTCTCTCAGTATTTTGTTTTTCTTCGTGCTGATGATTTTATCCTCACCTTGTTTTACTCTTTTGAGTGTCAATTCAGTTATAGGGGGTCATTCTGAGTTGATCGTTCGCTGCCGATTTTCGCAGTGCAGCAATCAGGTGAAAAAACGGCATTTCTGCGCAAAAATGCAGGCGTGGGTGGGCGGGTGTATAACATCAAATCCGGACACGAATAGGCTGAAGTGATCGCAAGCGCTGAGTAGGTTCAGAGCTACTCAGAAACTGCACAAACTGTTTTTGCAGAGCTCGGCTGCACATGCGTTCGCACTTCTGCTAAGCTAAAATACACTCCCCTGTGGGAGGCGGAATAGCATTTGCACAGCTGCTAAAAACTGCTAGCGAGCGATCAACTCGGAATGACCTCCAGAGTGCGGTATTCTGCGTCTTGTTCATACGGTTCAAGTTCTGAGTTTAATTGGTGTATCCATGAGTCTAGCTTCGCTAGTTCCTCTGTGTGCGTGTCTATCAGCAATTGTGTTAATTGATGTGAACAGTCAATAAGAATATTATTCCATTTCTCAGAAAATGTCACATTGGGATTGTTTAAAGTAGGAGATTTCTTTATTCTAAGTCCTTTTGGTATGACCATATTGTTATGGTACCACTTAAGGGTTTGTGTATCCCACCAAAGTTTGTTTTCTTTTGTGACTAACTTTTCTAAATGTGTAAAGATGTTAAAGAAATTCCCTACTTCTGATGTATTGACAGTGGCATTTTGAATTGTGAGAATATCATGTTAGCTCTATTCTCCCTATTGTCGAAGTCGAAAATATTATACCCACATGCATAACGTGCAAACACCACACAGAGTGGCCTCCGTGCGTGTGCTTGTTCTGCCGTGCGTGCGCATACTCGCACGTTACGTATATTGGCTCACGAGGTCCTGCATATTAGCGCGTGGTATGAGTAAATACGGTAGCATTCGCATGGAAAAGCCACAAAGACATATCTGATATTTAATCCACATAGCACATAATTTACACATAGCCTACACGCACCACACCAGCAAGTTACATTTGCTTCAGAAGTATAGCAACAGTGGGATTCAACTTTACAGGATATGAGGGGACAGAATTAGGTTAGGAGGTGGTGTTTGGTATCCAGATGTACAGTATTTGAAGGGCAATATTCCGATGGCAGTTTGCAGAATGTAGCATGCTCCTGCGCATAGATATGCACAGGAATACAATATTAATATCACACTGTATTTACTGTACTCCTGATATTCGGCAGGAACCCAGTGGAGGACAAGTGCAAGTGCACCTGGACCAGGCATCGCCCACCTATTCAAACCGACCTATTACCCCTCATGTTCTGTAAATAACCAGCCCTTTGACCTATGAAAGAAGAGATTACAGATGCCTTTGTATTATGTTGGACAATTGTATAAAAGCCAAGCCTCCTGGCCGGTCCCAGACTAATTCTCTGAAGGTCATGTTGCCAGATTGACTGAGGACCGGATCCGGGTGGCGCAGGCGAACAAACGTATGTATCCAATGGTTGTAGCTTTTCTCTTGTATTGTTGTATTTCTCTGTGAACCCCCTTTTAAGTAAATATTTGTTGCTGCGTTAGACCACAACATAACATATACAATCGGTGTCGCATTCCATTCCTGTTAGGGGTTTAAAAGTGTATTCACCCACACGTGTAGCTGCATTGTGCTCACTGCGTGTCCGCGTGCCTACGCAACGTACATATATTCTTAGAGGTTATTCGCATACACGTAGAGGCCGCAGCGGCCCGAATACTTGTGATATAAGGTGCTGCTTTTTCCTGAAAGTTAAACAAACTTAACACTATATTTTCTGTTCTCCATTAGACCCATGTAGATCAGTGTGACACCTCTTGCTGCCGACCTTAGGACAAATGTGATCTGATTGCGAAGGGATGGAAAGGTCTGCGCACTGAGTTATGTTACTCATGTGAACGGGGTGTGCTGCAGTTATAGGGGATGTCCACTCCCCTTTTCAAATAATTGGGATAAAGTTGGTTTATTAACCTAACTGCGCTATAATTCCTCAGTGTCTAATGCAGAGGTTCCCAAACTGTGTGCCGTGGCTCCCTGGGGTGCCTCGGGACACTTGCAGGGGTGCCCTGGGTTGGTGGTCCAGGACCAATTCAAATTATTCATGGTCAATATAATAGGCAAAACCAGTGCTGGTGGCTGCCAGTCATAAAATATGTGGCCAAACAGAAGCAAATCTTGTCCCTCACCACACAACTGACCCTAAGGATGACATATAAACGCGATCTACTTAATGTAATATTTCTTTCTAAATTTCTCAATAAGAAATTTTTGGCCTAGTGGTGCCGTGAATAAATTCTGATATTCTAGGGCGCCGTGATTCAAAAAAGTTTGGAAACCACTGGTCTAATGCCTGTAGTCTGGCTTGTTAAATCCTTTGTTGTGTAATGATCGAGATCTGCCAATGAAATGCAATAACCTGAGCTGGTTCTGAAACCTTTACTTCTGATTAATTAAAATTGAATCTGCATACATATACATTGCATTAATGCATAAATCAATATTGCATGAATCAAATATGTAAAGTACTGTGGTGCAAAAATCATTCAGTTCATTTGAAAGTTCCATGCACTCAGAATCTAATGCGGAGATGAATAAGATGTCCAATGATCACTATCAGTGGTAGAGACCGGCGTCCCGTGTCTCTACAGTAGCTAAAAGTCTGTGCGGTCTTGAGCGCTACCGTTGCGGCCGTTCTCAGAGCGTCTCCTGGTTTGCGTATTACTTGGAGTTGCCAGTCATTGCATATGCCTGATTTAAGAGCATTCACAGAGACAAACTTCACTTTATGCTTTGCAAATCGACTTGCATTCAATTCAGCCCTATGGTGCTAGGGTGTTCGACGCCCCCCTGCAAACTATACATTTGCGCCCTCCCATATTCAACAAAGTGTCAGCACGCGCCTTTGGTGCACGCCGATAAAAGGGGTGTGGTCTCACAAGGAAGGGGCATGGCCACACAATAGTGTCCCAATTTAAAATTACACCACACAGTAGCACAATCTTATTCATCTTATACGTAATGTCCCATCCGTAGTAGTAGCATCCTTATATGTAATGCACCCCAGTAGAAGTAGCATCCTTATACATAATGCCCCCCCAGTAGTAGTAGCATCCTTATACATAATGTACCTACAGTAGTAGTAGCGTCCTTATACGTAGTGCACCCCCAGTAGTTGAAGCGTTCTTATACGTAATGACCCCCAGTAGTAGTAGCATCCTTATACATAATGCACCCAGAGTAGTTGTACCGTCCTTATACGTAATGCCCCCGAGTAGTAGTAGTGTCCTTATACGTAATGCCCCCAAGCAGTAGTATCTTCCTTATACGTAATGCCCCCCCAGTAGTACTAACATCGTTATACGTAATGCACCCCCCAGTAATAGTAGCATCCTAATACGTAATGCCCCCCAGTAGTAGTAGCGTCCTTATACGTAATGCCCCCAAGCAGTAGTAGCTTCCTTATACGTAATGCCCCCCCCCAGTAGTAGTAACATCGTTATACGTAATGCACCCCCCAGTAATAGTAGCATCCTTATACGTAATGCCCCCCAGTAGTAGTAGCGTCCTTATACGTAATGCCCCCAAGCAGTAGTAGCTTCCTTATACGTAATGCCCCCCCAGTAGTAGTAACATCGTTATACGTAATGCACCCCCCAGTAATAGTAGCATCCTTATACGTAATGCCCCCCAGTAGTAGCGTCCTAATAAGTAGTGCCCCCTCCCCCAGTAGTAGCGTCCTTATACTTAATGCCCCCCCAGTAGTAGCTTCTTTATACGTAATGCCCCCTCCCCCAGTAGTAGCGTCCTAATACGTAATGCCCCCCAGTAGTAGTAGCGTACTTACATGTAATGCCCCCCCAGTAGTAGTAGCGTCATTATATGTAATGCACCATGCACACACACACACACACACACACACACACACACACACACACACACACACACACACACACATCCCCACCATACACACACATACATTTCTCTCTCACCCTCCACTTACCTAAGTCTGGCTGGCTACCGCTGTAATTACTGTCCCTCTCTCTACAGTGGCCTGGTCCGTTTAGCTCCGCCCCTTCCGATCTGTTTAGCTCTGCCCCTTCCGCTCTGTGTAGCTCCGCCCCCTCATCTGATCCATACAGCCGCTGTCACACAGGTGAGGGGAGGGGAGTGGGCTTTTCATGCTACCAGCGCCGCTGCCTGTCATACAGTGACAGACACTGCAGCTGACAGCAGCAGCAGGGGGGACAGGACGGCGCAGCAGCAGGGAAGGGATGCAGAGCAGGGGGAGCGCCTCTTCGTCCCAGCGACTTCCTGCACTGCATCCCTTCACTGAGCGTGTAGCGCCGGGCCTGCATATTGCACAAAGTGCACTCAAAGCATTTAAAACCAAATAAAAATTGTGTTTTTTGTTCTATGAGCAGTAAAATAGATTAGTAAGATTCGTTAGGTAAACTACTGCAGAGTTTTAAAAAAAAAAGAGATTATACAGTAATGGTGGTAATTCAGACCTGATCGCTAGGGTGCATTGTTTGCAGCCCTGCAATCAGATAGCTGCACAAACACCAGTTTGTGCAGTCTTTGCGCAGCCCAGGACTTACTCAGCCGCTACAATGTATTCCTGGTGATCGGGGCTGGAGGTGACGTCAGACACCCTCCCTCCAAACGCCTGAGCCCACCTGCGTTTTTTTTCGCGCCATCCCGTCGCTAAGCACCGATGTCCGATGCTGTTGTGCAACCCGCCGGCGCATTGCACAGCAGCGATCAGGTCTGAATTACCCCCTATGAGAGAGAAGTACAATGGGGGTAATTCCGATCTGATCGCAGCAGCAAATTTCTTAGCTAATGGGCAAAACCATGTGCACTGCAGGTGGGGCAGATATAACATTTGCAGAGAGAGTTAGATTGGGTGGGTTATATTGTTTCTGAGCAGGGTAAATACTGGCTGCTTTATTTTTACACTGCAAATTAGATTTCAGTTTGAACACCCCCCACCCAAATCTAACTCTCTCTGCAAATGTTATATCTGAGCCCCCCCCCCCCCCACCCGCAGTCCACATGGTTTTGCCATACTTGCCAACTCTCCTAAAAATCGGGTGGTGCTCCCAGCCCCCCGGAAAAGAGTGGGCAAGTCTCCCGGCCGAGCGCCCCCCCCCCCCACCCCACACACACACACATCCCCTAGCAAACCCCCAATGGCACAGTTCAATGTGGGCGGTCAGGGGGTCAGATGACGCGATTCGCTTCATCCCAGCCCCGCCCCCTGCCTTGCAATGCCAATATTATCAGCATTGCTAGACGATGACGTGATCATGTGGCCACGCCCCCGAATCCTGCCCCATAACGTCATCCTCCATCATCGCCACGCCCCTGCTGCTCTGACCTGGCTGCCTCCTCCCGGATGGGTTTTGCCCATTAGCTAACAAATTTGCTGCTGCGATCAGATCTGAATTAAGCCCCATGTATAGTATATTATAGTTCGGGGACCAGTGGCGGAACTAGCGAGCGGTGGGCCCAGGTGCGACAAAATGCTTTGGGCCCTCCCCCCCCCCCGATCCCATCCAAGTCCACCCCCTCACCCCTGGAGAGGATCTGGTGAGGGGGACCTGCTCAGGGCCAGAGAAATGGATACCTAGCAACAATGCCGTAACTAGACATTTTAGCACTGTGTGCAAGAAACGGCATCGGAGCCCCACCCCTGCATGCAAAACAGGGGCAGTGCGCGCCGTAAGCGCGCGCAAAAATACATAGTGGCGTGGCTTCGTGGGGAAGGGGTGTGGCCACAAAATAATACCAATTCATATAGCGGTGCACAGTAGTCTCCATTATTCTAATTACGCCGCACAGTAGCACCACTACACCAGGTAGAGACCCTTTTACACCTTACGGCGGACAGATTCCTCTTTTTACACATTACGGCAGACATCGTCCCCTTTTTACACATTACGGCAGACAGCGTCCCCCTTTTTACACATAACGGCAGACAGCGTCCCCCTTTTTACACATAATGGCAGACAGCGTGCACTTTTTACACATAACGGCAGACAGCGTCCCCTTTTTACACATAACGGCAGACAGCGTGCCCTTGTTACACATAGCGGCAGACAGTGTACACTTATTACACATAACGGCAGACAGCGTGCCCTTGTTAAACATAGCGGCAGACAGCGTACACTTTTTACACATAACGGCAGACAGCATGCCCTTTTTACACAACGGCAGACAGCATCCCCTTTTTACACATTACGGCAGACAGCGTGCCCTTGTTACACATTACGGCAGACAGCGTCCCCCTTTTTACACATTACGGCAGGCAGATTCCCCCTTTTTACACATCATGTCAGGTAGATTCACCCTTTTTACACATTGCGGCAAAGATTCCCCCTTTTTACACATTACGGCAAACAGATTCCCCCTTTTTACACATTACGGCAGACAGCGTCCCCCTTTTTACACATTACGGCAGGCAGATTCCCCCTTTTTACACATTGCGGCAGGCAGATTCCCCCTTTTTACACATCACGTCAGGCAGATTCCCCCTTTTTACACATTACATCAGGCAGATTCCCCCTTTTTACACATTGCGGCAGGCAGATTCCCCCTTTTTACACATTGCGGCAGGCAGATTCCCCCTTTTTACACATTGCGGCAAGCAGATTCCCCATTTGTACACATTGCGGCAGGCAGATTCCCCCTTTTTACACATTGCGGCAGGCAGATTCCCCCTTTTTACACATTGCGGCAAGCAGATTCCCCATTTTTACACATTGCGGCAGGCAGATTCCCCCTTTTTACACATTACGGCAGACAGTCCCAAGAAAGACAGAAAGAAAGACAGGAAAGAAAGAAAGACAGGAAAGAAAGACAGGAAAGAAAGAAAGAAAGAAAGAAAGAAAGAAAGAATTATACTTACCCTCTCCGCTGGCTCAGGGTTTTGCCCATTAGCTAACAAATTTGCTGCTGCGATCAGATCTGAATTAAGCCCCATGTATAGTATATTATAGTTCGGGGACCAGTGGCGGAACTAGTGAGCGGTGGGCCCAGGTGCGACAAAATGCTTTGGGCCCTCCCCCCCCCATCCCATCCAAGTCCACCCCCTCACTCCTGGAGAGGATCTGGTGAGGGGGACCTGCTCAGGGCCAGAGAAATGGATACCTAGCAACAATGCCGTAACTAGACATTTTAGCACTGTATGCAAGAAACGGCATCGGAGCCCCACCCCTGCATGCAAAACAGGGGCAGTGCGCGCCGTAAGCGCGTGCAAAAATACATAGTGTCGTGGCTTCGTGGGGAAGGGGTGTGGCCACAAAATAATACCAATTCATATAGCGGTGCACAGTAGTCTCCATTATTCAAATTACGCCGCACAGTAGCACCACTACACCAGGTAGAGACCATTTTACACCTTACGGCGGACAGATTCCTCTTTTTACACATTACGGCAGACAGCGTCCCCTTTTTACACATTACGGCAGACAGCGTCCCCCTTTTTACACATAACGGCAGACAGCGTCCCCCTTTTTACACATAATGGCAGACAGCGTCCCCTTTTTACACATAACGGCAGACAGCGTGCCCTTGTTACACATAGCGGCAGACAGCGTACACTTTTTACACATAACGGCAGACAGCGTGCCCTTGTTAAACATAGCGGCAGACAGCGTACACTTTTTACACATAACGGCAGACAGCATGCTCTTTTTACACATAATGGCAGACAGCATCCCCTTTTTACACATTACGGCAGACAGCGTGCCCTTGTTACACATTACGGCAGACAGCGTCCCCCTTTTTACACATTACGGCAGGCAGATTCCCCCTTTTTACACATCACGTCAGGCAGATTCCCCCTTTTTACACATTACGGCAGACAGATTCCCCCTTTTTACACATTACGGCAGACAGCGTCCCCCTTTTTACACATTACGGCAGGCAGATTCCCCCTTTTTACACATTGCGGCAAGCAGATTCCCCATTTTTACACATTGCGGCAGGCAGATTCCCCCTTTTTACACATTACGGCAGACAGTCCCAAGAAAGACAGAAAGAAAGACAGGAAAGAAAGAAAGAAAGAAAGAAAGAAAGAAAGAAAGAAAGAAAGAAAGAATTATACTTACCCTCTCCGCTGGCTCAGGCTCCTCGGTGCAGCTTCTGGTCACGATTCCCGGGCAGGAGAGAAGGAGGAGGAGGGAGGTGGAGGAGGGAGCCGCAGCAGCGCTGTGTTATTGGCGGAGGCGCTGCTGCTGCTGACCCTCTGCTTCACTATAGGCTGTTCTCGGAAGACAGCCTATAGTGAAGCAGAGGGACAGCAGCAGCAGCGCCTCAACCAGTAGTAAAGCGCTGCTGCGGCTCCCTCATCCACCTCCCTCCTTCTCCTTACCCCCGTACTGCTGCTCCTCTCCTCTCTGTCTGGGCGGCTGTGTGCTGCGGGCAGCGGTTGCCCGCAGCACACAGCGGCATGTAATGAGTCAGTTTGACAGAGATTACAGCACAGAGGAGTAAAATGTTCTGACATCCAGGAGAAAGACCTTGTAGATAACTGGATTATTTAATGGAGAACTAGCTATCAGGAGGAGGAGTAGGAGGAGGAGGATTTAATCACAGTGGACTTTCTCGTATAATTATTTATAGTGCAAAATAATGTATTAATTGCCTTTGTCAGTGGGACCCTTCCTAGTTTGCAGGAGTGGTGCAGATGACTTATCAGACAGCTGCGAGACGAGATGATAATGCCCGGATCACAAGAGACCTTTTGGCTTGACCTAGAAGCACCGTCTTTATGTCTTTTATTTTGTTTCAAAACACCAAATGCCATAAATTGCACAGATTGATATAGATGTTCTTATCATTCCACTATTTTTGAGTGGATAATTACAAATATAGTGGAAAAAAATAAAGTAGGTGAAAGTTTGGAAAGGGTTATGAAAATGCCACTTAGCATTTAGGGACCTAATTTAGAACCTAATTTCCTTCAAAAATAATGCAGAACGGTCAGCTGCTCCATGATATATGTAACCAACGTATTTAACAAAGCCAGTGTTCTCAATGAGAAAAAGTATAGTACAATAAATTAACGAGCAACACTCATTAGGAGAATTCAGTGTAGAGCCAAAATAATACCCCTTTCACACCACTCAAGGCGGGTCGTACCTTGGAGCCTGACATGGGTGCTTCCCGCATGCCACCTGCATCAGGCCCCTCGCCGCCGCTGTCCCCAACCCGGCATATTGCTGGGTTGGGGACGTCAACAGTGACGCAGTGCTTAGAGATCACATGATTTCCAGGCAACACCTGTCCACACAGAGTGAATCGGAAAGGGGATGCATCCACCCGGCTGCATGTTCACACAGCACAGCGAACCGGGTTGAACACGTGTTCAACCCTGCTCGCTACATGAGTTGGAATACCAGGTGGCTCAACCTGGATTATTCCAACTGGGCCGATTCAGACCGCACAGCAACATGGATTATACGCGCTCATGTGTGTTAAAAGATGGCGGTCTGAAAGGGGTTAGAGATATCAAATTATTGTAACAATTCTAAAGAACGAGAGGAAATTACAATGAGAATGGCTAAACCGGGTGAACGGATGGGGATAACTGCTAAGTCAATCACCGTTATCAGACAATAGAGCCGAGGGGGGAGAGGGCCGTCTCCGAGCCTCTGGCTTCTTGATTGTCTGGTAGTCAGACCAACCAAAGCACTGTATCGAGAAACTGGAGGCCGAAGGGGAGTACGTGGAGCCCACAATCTCAAATTCATAAAGGGATTGAACATTGGCTACTACAGTATCAATACAAGGGACATAGGGTGTCTGCCAATGCTGGGCTATCAGTAACTTAGTCGCGATGAGGATATGGCCCATAACATAATGACTGTTCGTGGAAATATCTCCTCGGAATATATGTAAAATGGCTAATAAGGTGTGAGGAGGTATATTGGTATCATGAATTATAGGAATAAGCAGCAAAACCGAGGCCCAGAGACCAGAAAATGATGTGCGGCAAAACCAAAATACATGAATAAGAGAACTGAAGTGACCACAATTAATTACACCAACATAAATTGGGAGTTGAAGGCCATATCGTATGCAGTAAAACTGGCATTAAATATAAGTGGTGGAGGAGCTTAAAAAATTGTTCTGAGTGAGATACACATTTGGATAGGCGAAAGCAGGTCTGGATGCATGAGTGCCAATCATCTTCTGATAGGGAGCAGGAGAGATCAATTTTCTACTTCACTAAGGAGAATTTCTTGGCCAGAGGGCAATACCACCACGTTATGCCCCCCTTGCTGTCAGCTTTAATAAGCTTATCACATATATAACTAAGAAGCATTGGCACAACATGGTGGGACTGTGTAATGCTAAATAGCCAATGTCTTAATTGTGAGAATTTATAGAACTCTTTATGAGATAGGAAGTATTGAATCTGAATCTGAGCATAGGAGAGAGCAAAATGACTGTCGATGTAACCTCACCCAAGGACTATTTTCATTTTCAGCACCGCAATATGGCCTATCCAAGAAATGTATAGCATCATCCAGTCGGACATGGTTAAGGAAATCTTACCCAATACAGGGGAGCAGTTACAGTAGATCAAGTCAGAGAGGTTATCTGAATCCCAAGGTATTTAAGGCTTCTATCCTGCCACAAATACGAGTGCTCAGCTCGAAGAGTGTGTAAATGGTCAGGGGTGGAGGGAGGGGAATTAATGGAAGGGCTTCTGTTTTGGAACTATTTGGCTTATAGTAAGATAGATTGGCACAGAGCCGTAACTCCGTGTGTGCGGATGGTGCCTTGCCCTCCGCGTATTTGCAGCGTGGGCGCACCATCCGGAATTTCACCAGTAGTCCACTGGAGTATGTGACCGCGCTGCTTATATTTAGGCAGCGCAGGGCACACTTGTGTCTTCTGCGTGCTCCGCCCCTGCTCCCTCGTGTCCCTTCTTCCGTAAGGTACTAGAGTCAGAACCGCTGTCCCTGCAGGCTGCCAAGCAAGTCCCATGCTGCTCACAGTGAGGATATTACGGCGGCTCCTCAGTGACCGCTAAATAGTGCAGTGTGCGGCGGTCTCCCCACTGCCGTTGTAAAATTTTTGCGGAGTCCTGGAACACCCGACAGACCCCCCCTCCCCCACAACAGATAACCCCCATCGGCGACCATCGGCTCGCTGCAAGTAACAGCGGAATCACCGCTGCTGTAACAGCTATCAACAGTGCTTGATCCCCAGCTTCACCAACAACCTAACCTGCCAGCGGTTACTGACAACGGGCTCTGGATGCTGCAGATCAGCCTACACCATCAATTGGACTTCCACAAGCTATGGACCGTTCCTTGAGGCTACTGCAGAGCTGAGTATAGTTTATTTACAGTAGCAGTTGCATTACTCTGCATTTTCATACAGTGTTACCTCTTGTCAATTAACATATTATATTTGAATGAACCTCTCTATCTCTTATCATTGCATGCAGAAAATGCATTTGACAGGCTACATTGGGGCTATCTCAATGCAGCTCATTGCAAGTTTGGTATCTTACCTCATACTCTAACCCCTCTGCCAAGGTTTTCATGAATGGTTTACTTTCATCTTCATGCCTAATATCAAATGGTACCTGTCAAGGCGCTTGCGATTGAACCTTTGGCTGAGAAGCAAGCAGAGGGGACACCCGGGACAGCAGAAAAGGGGCCGAACGCTGCGGCGAAGTCATGGCCCCCGGCGCAGACCCCAGGGAGGCCACCCACGCATGCACATCCTGGCAAGCGGCCCGCGACTAACGATTGAGACCCCCTTTCCCCGGCTCGCCCCGACGCAGCCTACTCAAACTGTACCAGCGCATCTCGCACATGCAGCAGCTATGCAGCCAGCTCAGCGGAGGGTGTGATGGAGGGCGAAAGACTTAATGCAGGCCCTAGCAGGATACCGAGGGCTAGGAGGAGAGGCCGACGCGCGGGCGCCCTAGTGAAGTGGCAGCGGAAAGGGCACAGGTCAGCACTCCCTGTGATCGTTCTCTCAAATGCGCGCTCACCAACGAACAAGCTTGATGAGCTGTCCCTCCTCCTGGGCAGTGCAAAGTCAGGCGTTGCCGGGTCATCGGTCCTTTGCTTCATGGAGATGTGGCTGCGGACCCCCTGGTGTCCCTACCCGGCTTTGGACTCTATAGGGCAGACTGCTCCAAGGAACTCTCGGGGAAATCGAAGGGTGGCGGCATCTGCTTTTGAATCAACGACAGATGGTATACCAATGTCACGATCCTAGGCAAATCTTGCAGCCCTCACCTGGAGATGCTATGCATCAACTGCAACCCCTTCTATTCCCCTCGGGAATTTGCCACAAATGTCCTTGTGGGAGTGTACATCCCCCCGCAAGCCTGCACAAACGAAGCCCTGCAACACCTGGCCGCCAGCATAACAGACATAGAGCAAAAACACCCGTACTCTCTGCTACTTGTGCTGGGTGACTTGAAAAGGACCAACCTAAGCCAGGAACTACCAAAGTTCAAACAACACGTGACACAAGAGAAGGGTGCACCCTGGATCATTGCTACACCACCCTCAAGTCTGCCTTCCGGTCAATCCCCCGAGCTGCTTTCGGCCTATCCGACCACTGCCTTGTCCATATTCTCCCCACATACAGGCAGAAGCTTAAAGCGGCCAAGCCAGTTGTCATAACGGTCAAGAAATGGACCGATGAGGCTAAGGTGAAGCTACAGGCCTGCTTTGACTTCATGGACTGGGAGGTCTTCGTAGCTGCGGCATCCGACCTGAACGACCTAACCAACACCACAACATCCTACATCAGATTCTGCGAGGACATGTGTGTACCTACCAAGACTTACCGAATCTACAATAACAACAAGCCATGGTTCAACGCCCAGCTGAGGCAACTTCGCCAGGCCAAAGAGAAGGCCTACAGCAGCAAAGATAGAGCACTATACAACTGCGCTAGAAACTCCCTAATGAAAGGAAAAGCAGTTTTCGGACAAGCTGGCAAAAGATCTCTCAACCAAGGGCCATGTATCCGTATGGAAAGGTATGCAGGCCATCACCAACTACAAGACACCCCCTAAGCACGCCACCATGAACCAGAGGCTAACAAACGAGCTGAACCTCTTCTACTGCAGGTTCGACAAAGAAGCTCCCTGTGAACCAAACCAACTCCTCCCCACTGCCCTCACCTCTGATTGCCAACCCCAAGCACTGCAGATTGCCCATGAGGAGGTGGAGGAGATGTTCAAGAGGGTCAATCCAAGCAAGGCTCCTGACGGAGTATCCCCATCTGCCCTGAGGGCATGCGCTGGTGAGCTAGCCCCCATATTCTCCAAAATATTTAATAAACCGCTAAAAATACGTAAAGTTCCCTCCGGCTTCAAAACCTCCACAATTGTTCCGATCCCCAAGAAACCTAATATCACAAGCCTGAATGACTATAGACCAATTGTACTGACGTCTGTGGTCATGAAAGTGTTCGAGCGCCTGGTTCTGAACCATCTTAAAGCTGTGACCAGCCCCCATCTAGACCCCCTTCCGTTTGCCTACAGAGCGAATCGGTGCATTTTGGATGTTGTCAGCCTGGGCCTGCACCACATCCTGCGGCATCTGGACATGCCTGGAACCTGCACGAGGATCCTGTTTGTAGACTTCAGCTCGGCCTTCAATATAATCAACCCCAGCATACTCTACAACAAACTACTCCGCCAAGGGGTCCCGGAATCACTCTGTTCCTGGATCGTGGACTTTCTGACCGACAGAATACAAGTGGTCAAAGCAGGGGGATTCACCTCACAAGTGTTAGGCGCCGGGGTCCGCTCGGCCGTGCGGCCCGGCGCCTAGCAACCAGGGACGCCGTGCGCGTTCAGCCGCCGGCTCCCTGGCAACGCTAAGACGCCGGGCGCACGGAGCCGCTCTGACCTTAGCAACGGGGACGCCACGTTCAGCCGCGTTCCCCGTTGCTGGGTCTATTCTCATTACCCTGATTATGTGCTGGCCGTGCAGCATGCAAGCTGCACGGCATTTCTATTTGATTGTCCTGTCTGGATCCTGATTGGAGGGTGCCTGAATAAAGGCACCCTCAGGACTTCTTACAGACGCCGGTGATAGCTTCCTGTTTGCCTGTGTCTGCTGCAGAGAGTTCCCAGTCCCGGTCTTTTCGGTTGTTCCTGTCCTCAGAGATCCTGTACTCGGAAGTTACCATCTGTTCCTGGAGTCTGACCGAGCACCTTTAACATCTGGTGGTGTTCGTGAGTCGCGGCGCAGCCGTGTGTTGCGGCTTGTCCGCTTCTGTTTATTATTTTGTTTAATTGTGTTCTGGAGCTTTGCGGAGGATTCCGCTTCCACAGATCCACTCTGGTGTCCGGCGGTGCCGGATAGGAGTGTCGGATCAGTGGATCCTTGGTTGTCCTTTTTCCTGGCGGCTAGTCCGCACATACCTTTTGATTTAGTTAGTTAGCTTGTAACCCCTGGCCTGGTTGCTTAGTCAGAGGGCCCCTTGTTATCACCCTGTCTCGGACTTCCCCTTGTCTCCCATTAAGACCTGCGGGGGCATCGGGGTTGGGCAGACATAATCCGCCCTTCGAACGCGGCTGCCATGGGCTCAAGCAACCATAGTCTCGCAGGGGATTTCTGATAACACGGGCGAGACAACGGAGTTAGGGCGCCAGGGGTTACTAGGCTATCCAGCTCCCACAACCAGCTTATTTTCCTGTACTCAGATCCCTGCCATAAGATCTCCTCCGGTCTGGAGTACAGGAATCATAACATTATCACCGGCCCACAAAAGAAAAGATTTAACTTACAGTAAATTTTTTCACTTTTTAGTTGGGAGATTTTTGTCGGCCTTATGAATCCCACCGGTGTTGGGCCAAACCCTGGCCAGCTTCTTGTTAGTCAGATTCAGGAACTTACTCAGATGGTTCAGGATCTGTCCCTCCGGGTGAGGTCACAGGAAGATCTGTTACGGACTTCCCCGAGGGTCATCCCTGAACCAAAAATGCATCTGCCTGACCGTTTTTCTGGGGATAGAAAACAGTTTTTTAATTTTAAAGAATCTTGCAAACTGTATTTTCGTTTAAGACCAGTTACCTCAGGTACAGAGGCTCAGCGGGTTGGGATTATTATTTCTCTACTTCAGGGGGATCCTCAGACCTGGGCTTTTGGTTTAAAGACAGACGATCCGGCCTTATCGTCTGTAGACGCCTTTTTAAAATCTTTAGGGCTATTGTATGACGACCCTGATAGAGAGGCGTCCGCAGAAAGTCAGTTGCGTGCTCTTAGACAGGGTAGGAATCCCGCAGAGAATTATTGTACGGAGTTTCGCCGTTGGTCGAACGACTGTGGCTGGAATGACCCAGCCCTGCGCAGTCAGTTTCGCCTCGGCTTATCGGAATCTATAAAAGACAGTCTCCTCCAGTATCCCGCTCCTGAGACCCTCGATAACCTCATGGAGCTATCTATTAAAATAGATCGTCGGCTCAGAGAGCGGAGGGCTGAAAAAGGGGCATCTGTCGGGTCCTCTCCCTGGGTTCCTTCCATTCCTGTAGACATAGAGGAGCCTATGCAGATTGGTCTCTCCAAATTGTCTCCGGAAGAAAGAACCAGGAGGCAAAATTATGGTCTGTGTTTATACTGCGGAGGTAAGGGACATTTTGCCCGTAGTTGTCCAAACAAGTTGGGAAACTTCCTGACCAAGTGAATTGTGAGGGGGTTCACTTTGGTCTGCAGCTCATCTCCTCAAATAATTCACTGTTGGTTCCTGCTAAAGTTTCCTATGGCAGCCTCTGTTCCTCGGTCTCTGCTTTTGTGGACAGTGGAGCTGCAGGAAACATTATGGATTTAACATGGGCCAAGGCCTTAGGTATTCCTCAGCTAACCTTAGGTAGGTGTATCACCATGCATGGTTTAGATGGGAGTCCTTTATCCAATGGGGTTATTTCTCTATGTACACCTCCTGTTTTGCTCTCGGTGGGAGCTCTGCATTCTGAAAAAATTGAGTTTTTCCTTACCCATTGTCCAGCAGTTCCTGTGGTTCTGGGTCATCCTTGGCTGGCCTTTCATAATCCCGTCATTGATTGGCAGTCTGGGGAGATCCTACAATGGGGTACCATCTGTGATAAAGAATGTATTACGCTTCCTATCCGAGTAGCTGCCGCCAGTTCCGCACATATTCCTGGGGAATACCAGGATTTTGTTGATGTGTTTTCCAAGGGCAATGCGGATATTTTGCCTCCCCATAGGCCTTATGATTGTGCCATTGAGTTAATTCCTGGTGCCACGTTGCCTAAAGGAAGGTTATATGCATTGTCTGGTCCTGAAACTGTGGCCATGAATGAGTATGTGAAAGAAAGCCTTGGGAAAGGGTTTATCAGGCCATCTAAATCCCCTTTAAGTGCAGGTTTCTTCTTCGTAGAGAAGAAGGATGGTTCACTCAGACCCTGCATTGACTTTAGAGCTTTGAATAAAATCTCAGTAAAGAATACTTACCCTCTGCCGCTGATCTCTGTCCTCTTTGATCAGCTACGTTCGGCTGTTATTTTTTCTAAGATTGATCTTAGAGGAGCATATAACCTCATCAGAATCAGGTCAGGGGATGAGTGGAAAACGGCATTTAGTACTCAGTCGGGCCACTATGAGTATCTGGTCATGCCATTCGGCCTATCTAACGCTCCGGCAGTTTTCCAGGATCTCATTAATGATGTGCTCCGTGAGTTTCTGGGAAGATTCGTCGTGGTCTATTTAGACGATATTTTGATATATTCTGACTCCGTGGAACAACATGTTACCCAGGTGCGTCAGGTGCTAAAGAGATTACGTGAAAATCACTTATATGCCAAGCTGGAGAAGTGTGAATTTCATGTCACGGAAGTATCCTTTTTAGGGTACATTATTTCCCCTAGGGGATTCCGAATGGAACCAAAAAAGCTCCAAGCCATCCTTAGTTGGGCGCAACCCACCAATTTAAAAGCAATTCAGCGGTTTTTAGGGTTTGCAAACTACTATAGAAGATTTATTCACTCTTTCTCTGACCTAGTTGCTCCCATTGTGGCACTTACTAAGAAGGGAGCAGATCCTACCAATTGGTCATGTGAAGCGGAGTTATCTTTTCAGGCCTTAAAACAAGCCTTTGTCTCAGCCCCTGTCCTTAGACATCCCAACCCAGAATTACCTTTCATTATTGAGGTGGATGCCTCGGAGGTTGGAGTAGGGGCTATCCTTTCTCAGAAGGATCCAGATTCCCTTGAGTTACATCCTTGTGCCTTTATGTCCAGGAAATTCTCATCTGCAGAATCCAACTACGATGTTGGTAACCGGGAATTGCTGGCTATTAAATGGGCTTTCGAGGAGTGGAGACATTGGCTTGAAGGAGCTACCCACACCATTTCAGTTTTGTCTGATCACAAAAATCTTCAATACATTGAATCGGCTAAACGACTGAATGCCCGACAGGCTCGTTGGGCTTTATTTTTTACTCGTTTCAAATTCATTATCACCTTCAGACCAGGTTCCAAGAATACCAAGGCAGATGCCCTGTCACGCAGTTTCCTTCCGGTTCAAGACAACAGCCCTGTTACTCCCATACTTCCGCCTTCAGTCATTCAGGCAGGTCTCACACAGGATGTATTTTCCCAATTAAAGCTGCTTCAACATCAAGCTCCGGGAAATACTCCTGCTAGTCGTCTTTTTGTTCCTGAGTTTTTGAGAGCAACTGTTTTGGCGGAATTTCATGATAGCAAAGTTGCAGGGCATCCGGGAATCGCTAAGACTTTGGAATTAGTATCCCGCTCAGTATGGTGGCCTGGTCTTTCCAAAGACATTAAAGAGTTTGTTTTTTCGTGTCAGGTCTGTGCACAGCATAAAGTTCCCCGTTCTTTGCCTATTGGTCAACTTATGCCCTTGAAAGTTCCTCTTAGGCCATGGTCGCATATCTCCATGGATTTTGTGGTGGATCTCCCTCTGTCAGCCGGATGCCGAGTTATATGGGTGGTAGTGGACCGTTTTAGCAAGATGGCCCATTTTATTGCTCTTCCCCGATTGCCATCTGCCCAGGGATTGGCAGTCTTGTTCCTCCGTCATGTTTTCAGACTCCATGGGTTACCCACTGATATTGTTTCTGACAGGGGTCCACAATTCATTGCGCAATTTTGGAAGTCTTTTTGTGCTTCATTAAAGATGAAATTATCATTAACCTCCGGCTATCATCCACAATCCAATGGACAGACTGAGCGAGTTAACCAATCTCTAAAACAATATTTGCGTTTGTACTCGGCCAAACTCCAAAATGACTGGTCTGAGTTTCTTCCATTGGCGGAGTTTGCTTATGATAATGCCTGTCATTCCTCCACCAATGTGTCTCCATTTTTTGCAGTTTTTGGTTTCCACCCCAGAGCTAATTCATTTTTTCAACATTCCTCTGTCTCCTCTCTGGCCCTGACCTCTCATCTTAAACTTATTTGGAAAAAAGTGCACCTGGCTCTCAGAAAAGCAGCTTTCCGGGAAAAAAAAATTTCTGACAGGCTCCGGCGGCCGTGCACTTTTAAAGTAGGAGACAGGGTGTGGTTGTCGACTCGCAACATCAAACTTCGACAAACCTCAGCCAGATTGGGTCCTAGATATATTGGACCATTTCTCATTATCAAAAAAGTCAATCCAGTTGCTTTCCGGTTACGTTTACCAAAAACTTTACGGATCGGAAATACCTTCCATTGCTCATTGCTTAAACCATATGTTTCGTCCAGCAGATTTCCTCGTAAAAAATCTCAGGGGAGATCACCAGTTAATGTACAGGGTCAGCAAGAGTTCTTGGTTGAGAAGGTTCTCGATTCCAAGTTGTCCCGGGGTCGGCTTTATTTTTTGGTGCATTGGAGAGGTTATGGGCCAGAGGAAAGGTCGTGGGTCCTGGATGAAGACCTTCATGCCCCAAAGCTCAAAAGGGCATTTTTTCGTGAATTTCCTCGGAAACCTGGCTTTAGGGGTTCCTTGACCCCTCCTCAAGGGGGGGGTACTGTTAGGCGCCGGGGTCCGCTCGGCCGTGCGGCCCGGCGCCTAGCAACCAGGGACGCCGTGCGCGTTCAGCCGCCGGCTCCCTGGCAACGCTAAGACGCCGGGCGCACGGAGCCGCTCTGACCTTAGCAACGGGGACGCCACGTTCAGCCGCGTTCCCCGTTGCTGGGTCTATTCTCATTACCCTGATTATGTGCTGGCCGTGCAGCATGCAAGCTGCACGGCATTTCTATTTGATTGTCCTGTCTGGATCCTGATTGGAGGGTGCCTGAATAAAGGCACCCTCAGGACTTCTTACAGACGCCGGTGATAGCTTCCTGTTTGCCTGTGTCTGCTGCAGAGAGTTCCCAGTCCCGGTCTTTTCGGTTGTTCCTGTCCTCAGAGATCCTGTACTCGGAAGTTACCATCTGTTCCTGGAGTCTGACCGAGCACCTTTAACATCTGGTGGTGTTCGTGAGTCGCGGCGCAGCCGTGTGTTGCGGCTTGTCCGCTTCTGTTTATTATTTTGTTTAATTGTGTTCTGGAGCTTTGCGGAGGATTCCGCTTCCACAGATCCACTCTGGTGTCCGGCGGTGCCGGATAGGAGTGTCGGATCAGTGGATCCTTGGTTGTCCTTTTTCCTGGCGGCTAGTCCGCACATACCTTTTGATTTAGTTAGTTAGCTTGTAACCCCTGGCCTGGTTGCTTAGTCAGAGGGCCCCTTGTTATCACCCTGTCTCGGACTTCCCCTTGTCTCCCATTAAGACCTGCGGGGGCATCGGGGTTGGGCAGACATAATCCGCCCTTCGAACGCGGCTGCCATGGGCTCAAGCAACCATAGTCTCGCAGGGGATTTCTGATAACACGGGCGAGACAACGGAGTTAGGGCGCCAGGGGTTACTAGGCTATCCAGCTCCCACAACCAGCTTATTTTCCTGTACTCAGATCCCTGCCATAAGATCTCCTCCGGTCTGGAGTACAGGAATCATAACAACAAGCTCGGTCCATCAGCATTGGGGCACCCCAGGGCTGTGTCCTCTCACCCCTGCTCTTCTCTCTGTACACTAATGACTGTTCCTCTGAGTCCCAGTTGGTTAAAATCATTAAATTCGCAGACGACACCACCGTCATCGGCCTCATAAAGGAAGGGGATGAATCGGACTACAGACGGGAAGTGGATCGGTTGGCCCAGTGGTGAAGCTGTAACAACCTGGAGCTCAACCCACTAAAAACCGTCGAGATGGTAGTAGACTTTTGGAATAAACCAGCTGAAGCACCCCCACTAATCATAGCCGATAGTGTGGTGACGCTACTGGACTCCTTCAAGTTCCTGGGGACCATGATCTCTAGAGACCTCAAGTGGGGACCAAATGCAAATGCCACCATCAGAAAGGCGCAACAGAGGCTGTTCTTCCTAAGGCAACTTAAGAAGTTTAACATCCCACAGAATCTCCTGCTCCTCTTCTACTCCGCAATTGAAGAATCTGTCCTGTGCTCCTCGATTATCGTCTGGTATAGCTCCGCCAGTGAGAGAGACAAACGCAGGCTCCAAAGAGTGGTAAGGTCTGCTGAGAAGATCATCAGAGTTGACCTCCTGCCTGTCCATGACCTGTACCGGTCCAGAGCCAAAAAATGGGTGACCAGGATAGTCAGTGATCCGCCTCACCCGGGCTATAGCGAGCTCAACCTGCTGCCATCCGGGAAAAGATACAGGGCCATTCCCACCAGAAGCCTCAAAAGCTTCTTTACTCAAGTAGTCCACCTGCTGAATTCCTGACAAATCGCCATGTTGACTGTCAAGTCACTCTACTCCGATCTTCTGACTGGAACGAACACTGTGTACTTTTACTTAATCTGTATACTGCATATATTCTCCCCCCACACACAACCCCCCCTCTTGTCCACGTGTTCCCCCCTGGCTGCTGCACTGTAAAACGAAAACAAGTTCCTAGTATACGCAAGTGTACCTTGCCACTAAAGCTGATTCTGATTCTGAAAACTGGAGAGTCTTTAAAACATTTGTAGTATGTATTAATATGTCTATCAGGACCAGTGGCCTTGTCGATGGGAAGAGAGTCAATCATTATGTCTATTTCCTCTGCAGACCAAGGGCGCTCCAAGGTTCACAGACCAGTTGCATCCAGGGAGGGAAGATGGATATTTTCAAGGAATTTGTCTATAGCCTCAGTAGTTGGTTGAGGTGTAATAGGGTCATTAGACATATTATACAATGTTGAGTAAAACTTCGCAAATGCATTGGCTATCTTAGAAGGGTCTGAAACTTTCATTCCTTTCAAATTGGAAATCTTTTGAATTCTGACTTGAGCTTCCCCCTCAATTTCCTCGCCAGTAATATTCTTGTCCTATTACCCTGTACATAGAATTTGTTTTTTAGTTTGAGGAGCATAGAATGGACCTCCTTCAAAGTAAGGACATTCACCTCCTCCCGCATGATAGAGTTTGCCGTTAGACGGGGACATTTTGTGCTTGGACTCTAAATCAGCCAAATGAGACTCTAGTTCAGCCTGACGACACCAAGAAAGCTTACTGAGATGGGCTGCAGCTTGGATCAACGAGACCCTAACTACTGCCTTCAGAGAACACCAGAAAGTAAACAAAGACATGTCTTGTGGGTTATTAGTCTCTAAGAACAGTTACAGGGACAGGGAAATGGTCATCTTAGCGTCTGAATTGAGGAGCGATTGGTCGCCAAGTCACCAAGGATGAGGAAGGGTTCTATGGGATGCATCGTCCTAACATAAGCTGAGAGCCGAGTGATCAGACCATCATTCAACTTCCTTGTGAGAATCAGGAACCTACCCTACTGATTCATCATCTGGTTTTCCAGAACAAAATTACATGTATTAGACAACAAAATAGCTACACCAGCTTTTTTTATGGGGATCATTTGACATGTAAAAAAGGTGATATTTGGCACTCAAAAATGGGGGGGGGGGGGGGGGGGGGGTTTGTTCATATGTTTGTAAATCCAGTCATAAGGACACAGAGACATGTGAGTTCACTGCTGTGCTGTTTATTCCATCACCAACTTCAGACACACTACACACTGGACCACCCACTTCCCAGCATCCCCCTGGTCCCAGGGACCATACTGAAGATTCAGGCTTACACACATTAGTAAGGGAGTGTCTACAAATATTAAGCATTCTAATACACTAACATCACATCCTCTTTTCTTTAAAGATAAGCCCTGTACGCTTCAATGCAACAATTAACATCATATTAAGAACATCATCTAACACGTTTCAATGAGTCTCTCAGGTCTGCGTATTTCCCTTTTGGGTCTTTCATACACAGTCTGTGTTTCATCTACCATGTTGGACCTTTCTAGAATCGTGGTTTGTTCACCATTATGAGGATCATCATACATGTCAGATGAAGGGTATTCTTCAGTCATGTTGTCTTCATTATGGTTAGGTTGAGATCTTAAATCCACCAGATTTCTTCTTACTTCCGTTCCACGCTCTGTACGTATAGTATAAGATCTTGGTGCTACTTGTGCTTGCACAATACCTTTCTGCCCCCAAATACCTTTCTCATGATCTCTGAGATGGACTTGGTCACCCGATTATAGATCAGATAAGCTTTTTGCTCGCCTGTCATGGAACAGTTTCTGTTTCGCCTGTTGACGTTCCTTACTCAGTCTGACCAACGCTGAGTTATGTGTATTAAGCAGTTCATCATGTATCGGGAGATTTGCTCTAATCCTCCTTCCCATCAGCATTTGTGCAGGAGAAAGTCCATTCTGTAAAGGTGTACTGTGGTATATTAAAAGACTTTTGTAGAAATCTTCTTTACCTTCTTGAGCTTTTTTCATGAGACTCTTTACAGTTTTTACTGAACTTTCCACCAACCCATTTGGGCGTGGATAGTGTGGACTTGACGTAGTATGGACAAATTCCCACTCATCAGCAAATTGTCTAAATTCAGCACTGGAAAACTGAGGACCATTGTCAGTGAACACTTCCATAGGAACACCATGCCTTGCAAAGATTGACTTCATGCAATTGATTACGGCTTTACTAGTAGTTGTATGTAATGTCTTCACCTCAGGGTAGTTAGAGTAATAATCAGTCACGACAATGTACGTTTTCCCATTACAATCAAACAAATCTGCGCCAACTTTCTGGTACAGTCTCTCTGGCACTGCGTGAGGACTCAGTGGCTCGACTTGTAGTTTCGGTCTATACATAAGACATAATTCACATGTAGCTGTAGTCTGTGCTATGTCTTGGTTCATTCTTGGCCAATACATAACTTCACGCGCTCTCCGCTTACATTTTTCTTCTCCTAAGTGGCCTTCATGTATCTTGCACAGCATAGTTTTTCTTAGTCGTGCAGGTATGACAAACCTATTGCCTTTGTAAATAATACCATCGACAACTGTAAGGTCACTGCGGTACATCCAATAATCATGGATAGACAGCGGGCACGCATGTTTTTCTGCTGGCCAACCTTTCAGAATGATATCTTTCAACACTTTCATTGTGTCATCTGTCTCAGTTTCTTTCCTAATCTGTTCTTGTCTTGCAAGAGACACTGGTAGAAAAGCTATGATCAAATTAACATAGGCTTCTATCTCTTCATCCATCAGACTTTTGAAACCTTCACTTTTGTTCACAGCATGAGAAAGTGTATCAGCAATGTACATGTATTTGCCGGGACAGTATAGCAAGTGTACATCATATTTCTGTAGTCTGATAAGCATTCGTTGAATTCTCATGGGACAGTCATGTAATGATTTAGTTATGATAGCTACCAATGGCTTGTGGTCAGTTTCCACTGTAAATGTTTGACCATACACAAACTGATGAAATCGCTCACATGCATATGTGATCGCTAGAAGTTCTTTTTCTATCTGAGCATACCTTGTTTCAGCACTTGTCAGTGCTCTTGATGCATAGATTGCTGGTTGCCATGTATCCTCATGTTCTTATAACAGCACTGAGCCTAGGCCAAATTGTGAAGCATATGCTGAAATTCTTATTCTTTTCGCAGGATCAAATAATTTTAGCACTGGTTGCTCTGTAATGATCTGTTTCAAGTTTTGCCAACTTTCTTCTTGTTCATGTGACCACATCCACTCGTTATCTTTGTCCAACAACCATCTAAGAGAGGCTGTTCATTCAGAGAGTTGAGAAATAAACTTTCCTAAGTAAGTAATCATTCCTAGGAATCTTCTGACGTTGCCTTTGTTGTTAGGACGTTCCATGTTCACTATGGCTGATATTTTCCTTGGGTCTGGTTTTACACCTTGATCCGAGACCACGTCGCCCATAAAGGTAAGTGTATTCACGCCAAATTCACATTTGTCCTTGTTTAGCTTTAGATTCACTTTCTTGACAAGTTCCATTACTTGTCTCAATGTAGAATCATGTTCTTCCTTTGTAGATCCCCAGACAATAATGTCATCCATCATTGTTTCAACACCTGGAATATGCTCAAAAATCATGTGTATCTTTTTGTGATATACTTCAGGAGCAGACAATATTCCATATGGTACTCGAAGAAATCTGTATCGACCTTCTGGTGTATTAAATGTACAAAGCTTTGTCTGGCCTCATCTAGCTTCATTTGCCAGAATACTGAAGATACGTCCAATTTACTGAACCATTTTGCTCCCGCAAATTGCAACATGATTTCATCTCTGGTTGGTAGTTTGAAATGTTCTTGTTTAATAGCTTTGTTTAAATCTCTGGGTTCTAGACATATTCTGAGTTGTCCATTTTTCTTTTCAACAATTACTAAGGCTCTTACCCATTCAGTAGGCTCATCAACTTTCTGTATCACACCCAAGGCTTCCATGCGATTTAACTCTTGTTTCAGTTTTTCTCTCAGCGCAAACGGCACTTTTCTACAGGGGTGTATCACTGAAGAAACTTGCGTGTCTATATTTATTTTATGCTCTCCAGGCAAACAACCTAGACCTTCAAACAAGTCTCTGTATTCTGTAAACATCGATTTGCAGTCATCTTCTACTTGTGATGTCACCATAAAAACTTTCTTTAGCAAGCTTAGTTTCTCACAGGAACTTAATCCTAGAATCGGTTGCACATTTTTATCCACAATCAGTAGAGATGTTTTAAACTGTTGTCCCTTATATTTCAGTGTCACTAAGCATGTACCTTTCACAGGAATTTCCTCCCCAGTGTACCCTGTAACTTTCACTTTGGCTGGATGAATTTTAGGTTTTACGCTAAAAGTCTTATAGTCTTGAAACGATATTAAATTCTCCTGCGCGCCAGTATCAAGCTTAAAGGGAATGACAATCTCATTCACAGTTAAAGGGACAATCCATTCTTTCTTTTCTGCACTGCAAAGTTCAATGCAATCCACAAAGAATTCCTCTGTTTGTTTAACAGCATGCATATTGCTTGTTTCCCTTTTCATTTTACAGCATTTGGCAAAATGATTAAGTCCACCATATTTCATGCAGGTTTTACCATAAGCAGGGCACATTTTAGGATTGTGAGCATTTCCACATCTACTACACATTTCCTTATTAGACTGTGGCTTAGACTGCTTCATTCTTGAGAATGGAGGTTTGCTTGGCTCTGTGTTCTGCACTACATGGACAGCAGCATCAACTTCCTTGTGGCTTGAAATCTAGTTATTTCTGCAGATCTACACATAGTCACTGCCTTTTCTAGTGTTAGGTCTTGCTGTCTCAGCAATCTCTCTCTGAGTCCATTATCAGGTATTCCACAGACAATACGATCTCTAATCAGTGAATCCTTTAAATCACCAAACTCACAGGTTTTATTGAGTGATTGCAGCTCTGTAACATACTGATCAAATCCATCTACAGACTTCTGATCACATGTGAAAAACTTATATCTTTCATAGGTCACATTTTTCCTTGGCACAAAGTAATCTTCAAACTTTTGCATTATAGAAGATAGCACCATATTCTGCCCCTCATCAAACTGAAAACTATTATAAATGTCCAGCACATCCTCTCCTATCACATGGAGGAAAATGGATGCCTTCGTTTTGTCAGCCTCTGTATCAGCTCCACATGCAGCAAGATATATATTAAACCTTTGCTTAAATCTTTTCCAGTTTTCAGACATGTTACCAAACATCAGCATGCCGGTTGGAGGAGCTAGTTTATCCATGGTTACTCACTGTTTGAAGAGAGGAGCACACGGCAGGCTTTGCAGGCACTGAATATCACAGCCTTACAGACTTCTGCAGGATTCTTTCATACTCTGAGAGCACTAGCAGTCCAAGTTAAACTTCTTCTGACACCATGTTTTGTTCATATGTTTGTAAATCCAGCCATAAGGACACAGAGACATGTGAGTTCACTGCTGTGCTGTTTATTCCATCACCAACTCCAGACAGAGGGGATTGAGGGGTAATAACTTTTTATAGTGTGTATAGACTCTATGCAGAATTTATACAGTATGTTTCAAAGAGATGTCCTCTAGATTCCATGAGACTCAAAGCTTTATAACAGCGTCAGGGGTGTTAATACCATCGTGGAGCCATTGCATCTTATGAGCGGCTTTGTAGGAAAGCTCCAGCAATAAAGAATATCAGTCTTCTGGGGAGCCTTAGTGACTGGGTAAAATAATCTGAAAAATGTCCAGTGTAGCAGTGGATAGGTCACCAAACACCTGAAGGTCCCCCAGTATAGGGGCAGAGACATCCGAAGGCATGGCCTCATGAAGAATTTGTTCCTTGATATGAAAGTAGTGTAGGAGCATCAAGGTGTCCCTAGGGGCACCCAATGGGGCAGTCCTTGCCTTAGAAAGACAATGTATATGATCCAGAAGGAAGTCAGTGATAGCGACTGTAGGAAGCAACTGCATAAAACAATCTGTAGCAAACTTCTTGAGGTCTGAGGGGCTAATTCAGACCTGATCAGTGCTGTGCGTGTTCGAACAGCAGCAAGCAGGCCTGAACTGCGGCGTCGACGCATGCCAGACAGCCGAGGGCTGTCTTTAGCTAGCCATCGAACCTGCCTGATTGACAGGCAGAGGTGGTCGCTGGGCGGGAAGGGACGGGATGGCAGCGTTAAGCCACCATTTAAGGGGCGTAGTCCGGCCAACACAGGCGTGGTCGGACCGTGCCAGGGGTGGGCCGCGGCGGCTGCGTAACATCACATGCAGCCGCTGCGACCTGGGCAGCGGCGAGTAGCTCCCGGCCAGCACGCAGGAGCTGCGCTAGCTGGGAGCTACTCTTGAAGTACAAAAGCAAGAGAGTCTTTCTGATGTACTGTACTGCCAGGCAAAATATGATAAATAGTTCCAATAAATCGGAGCTGTGAGCTGCAAGTTCATTCGTTATGTATCTGATATGATGAAAAACACAATTAGTAATAAATAAGCCCCTTAGAGAAAAAAAAATCTTAGTGAAACTTGTGAGTTTACTTAGCTGTTGGCTTTGTACTGAGAGTGAAATAGGTCTATAGTGTTGCTATGATACTCGCATTCCTTGGAGGTCATCTATGAAGTGGAATTGGACAGTTGTGTTTTTTAAACGTAATTTGTAACAGAAGTTCACATACATAAAAAGGAAAAAATAAGATTTTAAACCTACCGGTAAATCTTTTTCCCGTAGTCCGTAGAGGATGCTGGGGACTCCGTAAGGACCATGGGGATAGACGGGCTCCGCAGGAGACATGGGCACTTTAAGAAAGACTTTAGGTATGGGTGTGCACTGGCTCCTCCCTCTATGCCCCTCCTCCAGACCTCAGTTAGATTAACTGTGCACAGAGGAGACGGACAGTACGAGGAAAGGATTTTTGTTAATCTAAGGGCAAGATTCATACCAGCCACACCAATCATACCGTATAACTTGTGATATATTAACCAGTTAACAGTATGAAAACAACATAGCATCAGTCCAAGACCGATGAAAACTATAACATAACCCTTATGTAAGCAAAACTATATACAAGTCTTGCAGAAGTAGTCCACACTTGGGACGGGCGCCCAGCATCCTCTATGGACTACGAGAAAAAGATTTACCGGTAGGTTTAAAATCTTATTTTCTCTTACGTCCTAGAGGATGCTGGGGACCAGGGCCGTCTTAACAGCAGTGTGGGCCCCTGGGCACAGCAACACACTGGGGCCCTTACTCATCCTCCAGCGGTAGGGGTGGAGGGTGCTATCAGCGGCAGCTTTGATGTCCCGTGTGGTAGGGTGTGTTCTATCTTGCGCTCAGCATGTAGGACCTGGAGCAGTCATTTCTGCTAATTACTCCTTTACTGTACAGATGGGGCGGGAGGGAGAACACTAAACTGTAGAAGGAGGCATTGGGCTGAATGAAGGGGCCCCGGTACATGACTTCCAGGGTGATATGGGGTGTTTAATACATAAGGGAGGGGTAGATAGTGGAGTGGGCATAATTTTCATCATTTTCTGGTGAGAGAGCAGCTTACTTGACTGCAGATATCTCAAGTTCCTTAGCTTTGAATGGGATAAAAAAAACTAGAGAGTCCCACCTGTTAGGAGGTACTGGGACTTGGGTATCACAGTTCAGGAACCAGAGAAATCCACCAACAAAAATATAAAACTGCATATTAGGCATGTGGAGCTGGAGCAGGGACCGGCTGCTGGAAGGCTGATATCTCTGGTTCTGGGCATAGTAGAGACAAGCTGCCAGTGTCCACCGAAAGTGGAGAGTCACAGATTTTGAAATGTACCCTCAGAAAAACTCTAAGTCATACAGAGCCCGAGATATTTGGCTGGGAAGAGCAATTAACAGGCTCGGATGGGGACCACTGCTTTGAAGTCCGATATCTCTGGTTCCCCAGGGCCGATTTTCAAAAATCTGGAACCCCTGGAAAGAGGGGACCTCAGCTATCAGCATAGGGCCCTTATACTCCTGGGGCCCTTGGGCAAGAGCCCATTGAGCCCATACGAAAAGACGGCCCTGCTGGGGACTCCGTAAGGACCATGGGGATTATACCAAAGCTCCCAAACGGGCGGGAGAGTGCGGATGACTCTGCAGCACCGATTGAGCAAACAGGAGGTCCTCCTGAGCCAGGGTATCAAACTTATAGAACTTTGCAAAGGTATTTGAACCCGACCAAGTAGCAGCTCGGCATAGTTGTAGTGCCGAGACCCCTCGGGCAGCCGCCCAAGACGAGCCCACCTTCCTAGTGGAATGGGCCTTAACCGATTTTGGTAACGGCAATCCAGCCATAGAATGCGCCTGCTGAATCGTGTTACAGATCCAGCGAGCAATAGTCTGCTTTGAAGCAGGGGTGCCAACCTTGTTGGCCGCATATAGGACAAACAGTGCTTCTGTTTTTCTGACTCTAGCCGTTCTGGCCACGTAAATTTTCAAAGCCCTGACTACATCAAGGGACTCGGAATCCTCCAAGTCTCGCGTAGCCACAGGCACCACAATAGGTTGGTTCATATGAAAAGATGACACCACCTTAGGCAAGAATTGAGGATGGGTCCGCAATTCCGCTCTATCCATATGGAAAACCAGATATGGGCTTTTATGAGACAAAGCCGCTAATTCCGACACTCGCCTAGCCGAAGCCAAGGCTAATAACATGCCCACCTTCCAAGTGAGATATTTTAACTCCACCGTTTGAAGTGGATCAAACCAGTGCGACTTAAGGAAACTCAACACCACGTTTAAGGTCCCAAGGCGCCACCGGAGGTACAAAAGGAGGCTGAATATGCAGCACTCCCTTTACAAAAGTCTGTACTTCTGGGAGAGAAGCCAATTCTTTTTGAAAGAAAATGGATAAGGCCAAAATCTGTACCTTAATGGAGCCTAATTTTAGGCCCAAATTCACTCCAGTTTGTAGGACGTGAAGGAAACGGCCCAGATGGAATTCTTCCATAGGAGTATTCCTGGCCTCACACCAAGCAACATATTTTCGCCATATACGGTGATAATGTTTAGCTGTCACGTCCTTCCTAGCCTTTATCAGAGTAGGAATGACCTCATCCGGAATGCCCTTTTCCGCTAGGATCCGGCGTTCAACCGCCATGCCGTTGCAACTGGTCCTGTCGTAGAGGAAGAGGCCACGGATCTTCTGTGAGCATTTCCAGTAGATCCGGATACCAGGTCCTTTGTGGCCAATCTGGAACAATGAGAATTGTCTGTACTCCTCTTTTTCTTATTATTCCCAACACCTTTGGGATGAGAGGAAGAAGAGGAAACACATAGACCGACTGGAACACCCACGGTGTCACTAGGGCGTCTACAGCTACCGCCTGAGGGTCTTTTGATCTGGCGCAATACCTCTGTAACTTTTTGTTGAGGCGGGATGCCATCATGTCTATCTGGGCAGTCCCCACTGACTTGCAATCTGTGCGAAGACTTCCTGATGAAGTCCCCACTCTCCTGGATGCAGGTCGTGTCTGCTGAGGAAGTCTGCTTCCCAGTTGTCCACTCCCGGAATGAACACTGCTGACAGTGCGCTTACATGATTTTCCGCCCAGCAAAGAATCCTGGCGGCTTCCGCCATTGCCACTCTGCTCCTTGTGCCGCCTTGGCTGTTTACATGAGCCACTGCGGTGATGTTATAGGAAAAAATGTTACTCCCAGCGCTTGCTCGATATCACACATATAGCTTGTAGGTTGTAAAATAAATTTTTGTTTTTATTCAAAATTTATACAGAAAGTCATAAATATATATTATATGGTAAAAATATATATATATGTGTTGCTTATAAATATCAGAGTTAAAATTTGAAATACCGGTATGTATTGATAACATAAACACAAACAAAAACATATAAACAAGACAGAAATAAGACAAAAATAAGAAAGGACTTAGAGTTTAGTGAAAATAGAAAAGTAGAAAAGTACCAGATGAAGAGAAATTCTTAAGGATGTTTTGAAGAAAACGGGTAGACACGCTGTTAAGCGTTTTACTCTATCCAATATGTATGTGCACAGTGAGTTGCTTTTGGTCATTCAAAATTGTTTATGAAAAACAGTATGGGTGGTAATAGTCCTGGAGAATGTAACAATGTTGTTACTTAGTTTCCGTCCAAAAGGATTTTATGCAGATGGATACAGTGTATCAGTTCAAGTCTGTATCGTTACTCACAGTCTCTGAGGTCTGAAAGTGCTGCTGCGCTCGTCCAGGGGATCCTCCGTGTCCTGCTGAATGCCGCTGCTTATAGCGTGCTGGGGTGTTTGCATGCACCCGTCCGGGCGGTCTTCTGTGTTCAGCCCGGGGCTCCCCTTGGCGGCGTGTAAGCGGGCGCTGGTGTAAGGACGGAGTCCGTTGTTGTCTGCCGGCAGACTGAATGGAGCTTTTGCCGCGGGAGGACAGTGTCGGTGTCCGGACCCAATCTTAACAGCGTGTCTACCCGTTTTTGTTTGTGTTTATGTTATCAATACATACCGGTATTTCAAAATTTTAACTCTGATATTTATAAGCAACACATATATATATATTTTTACCATATAATATATATTTATGACTTTCTGTATAAATTTTGAATAAAAACAAAAATTTATTTTACAACCTACAAGCTATATGTGTGATATCGAGCAAGCGCTGGGAGTAAAATTTTTTCCTATAACATTACAAATAAGGTCTGTGGTAACCTTACTTCTCTCCATAGCAGCTACTCTTTATTTACCACCAGGTGAAAGCGCAGTCCTCACAAACCCCTATTTGCATACTGCGGTGATGTTGTCTGACTGGATCAGAACTGGTCGGTCGCGCAGTAAGGTCTCCGCTTGACGTAGGGCGTTGTATATGGCCCTCAGTTCCAGGATGTTGATGTGAAGACAAGTCTCTTGACTTGACCAAAGACCTTGGAAGTTTCTTCCCTGCGTGACTGCTCCCCAACCTCGGAGGCTTGCGTCCGTGGTCACCAGGATCCAGTCCTGAATGCCGAACCTGCGGCCTTCTAGAAGGTGAGCACTCTGCAGCCACCACAGGAGAGATACCCTGGCTCTGGGGGACAGGGTGATCAACTGATGAATTTGTAGATGTGACCCGGACCACTTGTCCAATAGGTCCCATTGGAAAGTCCTCGCATGGAACCTGCCGAAGGGAATGGCTTCGTATGATGCCACCATCTTTCCCAGGACTCGAGTGCAGTGATGCACTGACACCTGTTTTGGCTTCAATAAGTTCCTGACCAGAGTCATGAGTTCCTGAGCTTTTTCTATCGATAAACTCTTTTCTGGTCTGTATCCAGAATCATGCCCAAGAAAGTCAGACGAGTCGTAGGAACCAACTGCGACTTCGGGATATTGAGAATCCAGCCGTGTTGCTGTAACACCTTCAGTGAAAGTGAGACGCTGTTCAGCAATTGCTCTCTTGATCTCGCTTTTATGAGGAGATCGTCCAAGTACGGGATAATTGTGGCACCTTGCTTGCGCAGGAGCACCATCATTTCCGCCATTACCTTGGTGAAAATCCTCAGGGCCGTGGAAAGCCCAAACGGCAATGTCTGAAATTGGTAATGACAATCCTGTACCGCAAATCTCAGGTACGCCTGATGAGGTGGATAAATGGGAACATGAAGGTATGCATCCTTTATGTCCAGAGATACCATAAAATCCCCCCCTTCCAGGCTGGCGATGACCGCTCTGAGCGATTCCATCTTGAACTTGAACCTTTTCAAGTATAGGTTCAGGGATTTTAAATTTAAAATGGGTCTGACCGAACCGTCCGATTTCGGGACTACAAACAGGGTTGAGTAATATCCCCTCCCTTGTTGAAGCAGGGGAACCTGGACCACCACCTGTTGAAGATACAATTTGTGAATTGCATTTAACACTATCTCCCTTTCCGGGGGAGAAGCTGGTAGGGCCGATTTGAAAAACCGGCGAGGAGGCACCTCTTCGAATTCCAGCTTGTAACCCTGGGAAACAATTTCTATTGCCCAGGGATCCACCTGTGAGTGAACCCAGATGTGGCTGAAAACTCGAAGACGTGCCCCCACTGGGGCGGACTCCTGTAGCGGAGCCCCAGCATCATGCGGTGGATTTTGTAGAGGCCGGGTAGGACTTTTGTTCCTGGGAACTAGCTGTGTTGTGCAGCTTTTTTCCTCTGCCCTTACCTCTGGCAAGAAAGGACGCACCTCGTACTTTCTTGTTTCTTTGTGATCGAAAGGACTGCATTTGATAATGTGGCGCTTTCTTAGGGTGTGAGGGAATATAAGGTAGAAAATTTGATTTACCAGCTGTAGCTGTTGAGACCAGGTCCAAGAGACCTTCCCCAAACAATTCCTCACCCTTGTAAGGTAAAACCTCCATATGCCTCTTTGAGTCGGCATCACCTGTCCATTGCCGGGTCCATAGGACTCGTCTAGCAGAAATGGACATCGCATTGATTCTAGAACCCAGTAGACTAATGTCTCTTTGAGCATCTCTCATATATAAGACAGCATCTTTTATATGCTCTAGGGTCAATAAAATGGTGTCCTTATCTAGGGTCTCAATTTCCGCTGATAAGGTATCTGCCCATGCTGCTACCGCGCTACAAACCCAGGCCGACGCAATCGCCGGTCTGAGTAAGGTACCAGAATGTGTGTAAATGGACTTCAAGGTAACCTCCTGCTTGCGGTCAGCAGGATCCTTGAGGGTAGCCGTATCTTGGGATGGCAGCGCTACCTTTTTAGATAAGCGTGTCAATGCTTTGTCCACTCTAGGGGAGGATTCCCACCGTATCCTGTCCGTTGGCGGGAAAGGATACGCCATAAGAATCCTTTTGGGAATCTGCAGTTTTTTGTCTGGAGATTCCCAAGCTTTTTCACATAATTCGTTCAACTCATGTGGGGGGGAAAGGTTACCTCAGGTTTCTTTCCCTTATACACGTGTACCCTCGTGTCAGGGACAGGGGGTTCCTCTGTGATATGCAAAACATCTTTTATTGCAATGATCATATATCTAATACATTTAGCCAATTTTGGCTGTAACTTTGCATCATCGTAGTCGACACTGGAGTCAGAATCCGTGTCGGTATCTGTGTCTACAATTTGGGATAGTGGGCGCTTTTGAGACCCCAAAGGTCCCTGCGACATAGGGACAGACATGGGTTGACTCCCTGGCTGTTCCCTAGCTTCAGCTGTGTCTAATCTTTTGTGCAATAAATTTACATTAGCACTTAAAACCTTCCACATATCCATCCAGTCAGGTGTCGGCGTTGTCGACGGAGACACCACACTCATTTTCTCCTCCTCCCCCTGAAAGCCTTCTACCTCAGACATGTCGACACACGTGTACCGACACACCACACACTCAGGGAATCCTCTTATCTGAAGACAGTTCCCCCACAAGGCCCTTAGAGAGACAGAGAGAGAGTATGCCAGCACACACCCAGCGCTATATGACCCAGGAAAAAATACTATATAAATATATGTTTACCAAGTAGCGCTGTTTGTACATATATAAATGCAGGGGCGTCGGAACAGGGGGGACAAGGGGGCAGCTCGCCCCCCCAAAACTTGAGAGGCGCTGGATGATGAAGAGGAGGAGCGATGTGCGGTCAGTTGAAGACCACATATCACAACCTCCATGCGTGCAGTGCAGGGACCCCCGCCCCCGACTCCCAGCAGATCAGTGCCGCGATTCGCGGCTATTTAGGGGGCGTGGCCCAGTGACAGAGACAACTACAGTGAGCTGAGTGAGGCGCTGCTGCATGCAGACAGTGCTACTTTCACTTACCCTGATGAGAGTGCTAGCACAGAAGGAGCTTGCTCCATCTGTATATGTCAGCACCATGAGACCGGGAGAAGCATGCGGTGTGAGTGCGTCTTTGTCCTCCGGCGCTCTAGCAGGGTCCCACTTGTTCACCTAACTAGCGCTGAGAGCAGAAGTAGCTGCTCTCTATTGCTCTGCGCAAAGTGCTGAGAGGGACAAGCATGTTGCTGTCTCTAATACTGGATGCAGCCTATTATGGAAGATGCCAATGAAAAAAAAAGGAAACATGGGCCATGGACATGTTGGAGGGCTTACATAGATGAAGATGTGTGCAATATATCTATCCTTATAAACACACATACAGTACTATATCGCATATCTGGACCCCCAAACCCCACACACACCCAAAGCCTGTTATATATAATAGATCAGGTGCCATTCACAGACTCCATAATAAGGGTCAAACCGACCACTAGTGTTATAGTGTTATTCTATAGTTTATTAAAACCTTTATCACTACAGTACTAGTGGTCGGCTTGACCCTTATTATGAAGTTTGTGAATGGCACATGATTTGTTGTATATTGTTTCCTTATGGAGTTGGAGGACACCCACGTCTTATATGTGTAGAGTGATCCCTTGCTATATATATGTATATATAGATATACACACACACACACACACACACACACACACACACACACACACACACACACACACGTACAGAAACCCCCCTTCACAAATTCTGTGTTTGCCCCTGGTGTGACCTAATGCAGAGGAGTGCCGCCTTTCATAGGAGACCTGTGTGGCTGTGCTGTGTAGTGTGCAAACAGGTAGTGTCTCTCCCGCTCACTTACTCCCGTGTCTCTCCCACTTGCTCCCTCTCTCTATGTCCCACTCTCTCTCCCTAACACACTCTCTCCTCTTGCTTCTCTCTCTCCCTGACACTCTATCTCTCCCTGACACTGTTTCTCTCTGTCCCTGACTCTGTTTCCCTCTCTCTCTCTTCCTAACATGTCTCTCTCTCTCCCTCTTTCTATCCTTGACACACTCCCTCTCTCTCCCGACCGTGGTGCCGCCTCCATTTCGTCTCGGTAGTTCCGCCTCCTCCTCTGGTGGCTCCGCCCCCAGGGGCGCCAAGCTCAGGCTCTATCTTGCCCCCCCAACCTATAAATGTTCTGACGCCCCTGTATAAATGCGCCAAATTATGTGCCCCCCCCCCCCCCTTCTTCAAACCCTCTTTCACCGTGGATTAAGCAGGGGAGAGTCCGGGGAGCTTCCTCTCAGCGCTGTGCTGTGGAGAAAATGGCGCTGGTGAGTGCTGAGGGAGAAGCCCCGCCCCCTCGGCGGCGGGCTTCTGTCCCGCTCAAATATACTAAAAACTGGCGGGGGCTCTTTATATATACAGTGCCCAGCTGTATATATACCTATTTTTGCCAGAGAGAGGTTTATATGCTGCCCAGGGCGCCCCCCCTGCGCCCTGCACCCTTACAGTGACTGCCGTGTGTGAGGTGTATGGGAGCAATGGCGCACAGCTTCACTGCTGTGCGTTACCTCAGTGAAGATCATGAAGTCTTCTGCCGCCTCTGAAGTCTTCTTTCTTCTCATACTCACCCGGCTTCTATCTTCCGGCTCTGCGAGGAGGACGGCGTCGCGGCTCTGGGACGGACGGCGAGGGTGAGACCTGCGTACCGATCCCTCTGGAGCTAATGGTGTCCAGTAGCCTAAGAAGCAGAGCCTTGAAACTCACAGAAGTAGGTCTGCTTCTCTCTCCTCAGTCCCTCGATGCAGGGAGTCTGTTGCCAGCAGGCTCCCTGAAAATAAAAAACCTAACAAATATACTTTCTGACAGGAAACTCAGGAGAGCTCCCTGTAATGCACCCAGTCTCCTCTGGGCACAGTAGTAAACTGAGGTCTGGTGGAGGGGCATAGAGGGAGGAGCCAGTGCACACCCATACCTAAAGTCTTTCTTAAAGTGCCCATGTCTCCTGCGGAGCCCGTCTATCCCCATGGTCCTTACGGAGTCCCCAGCATCCTCTAGGACGTAAGAGAAAAGTGTAATTATGTAAAATAATAACACATTGTTTATTAAACTTGTGGAATTGCAACAATTAGCCGCAGTAAATTGACTATCCCCTTTAATATTATTCCTGTTTTGTGTTTCTAAAATAGTATTATCTCAAATACTTTCTGGCTGATTCAGTACTTCTACATAAATCCTGTGCATGTGGTACGTATACTGGGGGTGATTCCAAGTTGATCGCAGCAGGAATTCTGTTAGCAATTGGGCAAAACCATGTGCACTGCAGGGGAGGCAGATATAACATGTGCAGAGAGAGTTAGATTTGGGTGTGGTGTGTTCAATCTGCAATCTAATTTGCAGTGTAAAAATAAAGCAGCCAGTATTTACCCTGCACAGAAATAAAATAACCCTCCCAAATCTAACTCTCTCTGCAAATGTTATATCTGCCACACCTGCAGTGCACATGGTTTTGCCCAAACTGTTAAAAAATTTCCTGCTGCGATCAACTTGGAATTACCCCCACAGTAGGTGTCATTTAGGCGAGAACTGAGCATGTCATGTCAGGGTTGCAATTCCAGTATTTTCTGGTTTCCTTCAATTCTGCATCTTGTGCCTGCTCAGACTTCTCACCATTGTTTCAGTGATGGTTAGAGGTGACTGGACGGGAAGAGTGTTAAGGAAACTAATACATCAGTACAAATAATTATTTTTGGCTTTCTATTTTCTGCTAACATCAATGCTATGATATACATGGGAGCATTAAAATATATTGTGATGCATGTCTGTCAACTACACAGTATCTCAAAATATACCTGCTATTATTCGTAATGATCTACAGGAAACTACAAGACACTTTTGTAACTACTGTGTGCCAGTTTTCCAATAACATTGCCTTATTTCTTGACCCATTACTTCTGTTTTAAGATTCTTATATTACATTGGTTTTCCAAAACTACCCCCACTTCTAAAGGTAACATAAAATTATCATAGACTTTATACCAATAGTGTATTGCTTGCTGTCAGGAATGAGCATTAATTTAGTTAGTATGCATAAAGTAATGCAGAAATTGTGCTGAATAGTAATGATAAATGCATTTCTGCTGAATTTCATCTTAATTCATTCATTACAAAATAACAATAGGAAAATACACCATTTCACATTCATCTTTATCGAAGGTTGTGTATTACTGAGTTGAGTAATATCAATGAATTAACAAATTAAGTTTACCATCATTTTATTCACTACTGTGCCCAAGGATGAAGTTAGGAGGGATATCAGAGCAGTCACAGATGGACTGACTGGAAGGATGTGTCTCTCTATCAGAGCAGTCGCAGAGTGACTGACAGGAGGGATGTGCCTCTCTATCAGAGCAGCTGCAGAGTGACTGACAGGAGGGATGTGCCACTCTGTCAGAGCAGCTGCAGAGTGACTGACTGGAAGGATGTGTCTCTCTATCAGAGCAGTCGCAGAGTGACTGACAGGAGGGATGTGCCTCTCTATCAGAGCAGCTGCAGAGTGACTGACAGGAGGGATGTGCCACTCTGTCAGAGCAGCTGCAGAGTGACTGACTGGAAGGATGTGTCTCTCTATCAGAGCAGTCGCAGAGTGACTGACAGGAGGGATGTGCCTCTCTATCAGAGCATTCACAGAGTGACTGACAGGAGGGATGTGCCTCTCTATCGGAGCATTCACAGAGTGACTGACAGGGGCATGTGCCTCTCTATCGGAGCATTCACAGAGTGACTGACAGGAGGGATGTGCCTCTCTATCAAATCAGTTGTAGAGGGACTGACATGAGGGATGTGACTCTATCAGAGCAGCCGCAGAGTGACTGACAGGAAGGATGCGCCTCTCTATCAGAGTAACTGACAGGAGAGATGTGCCTCTCTATCAGAGCAGTCACACAGATGGACTGACTGGAGGGATGTGCCTCTCTATCGGAGCATTCACAGAGTGACAGACAGGAGGGATGTGCCTCTATATCAAAGCAGTTGTTGAGGGACTAACAAAAGGGTTGTGCCTCTCTATCAGAGCAGCCACAGAGTGACTGACAGGAGGGATGTGCCTCTCTATCAGAGCAGCTGCAGATGAACTGACTGGAGGGATGTGGCTCTCTTTTAGAGCAGTTGCAGAGTGAATGACAGGAGGGATGTGCCTCTCTATCAGAGCAGTCTCATACGGACTGACTGGAGGGCTGTGCCTCTTTATCAAAGCAGTTGCAGGGTGACTGACAGGAGGGATGTGCCTCGCTGTCAGAGCAGCTGCAAAGTGACTGACAGGAGGGATGTGTCTCTCTGTCAGAGCAGTCGTATAATGACTGACAGGAGGGATGTGCCTCTCTATCGGAGCATTCACAGAGTGACTGACAGGAGGGATGTGCCTCTCTATCGGAGCATTTACAGAGTGACTGACAGGAGTGATGTGCCTCTATATCAAAGCAGTCGTAGAGGGACTGACACTCTCTCTCCCTCTCTCGCTCCACTCTCATTGTCTCTCTTTCTGTCTTTATCCCTCTCTTTTTCTCTCCGACATCCTCTCTCTCTCTTCTCTCTCTCTCTCCCTGACACCCTTTCTCTCTTTGACACCCCCTTTCTCTATCTCACTCCTCTTTCTTTCTTCTTGATACTCTCTCTCTCATGCTCCACTCCCCCCTCTCTCTCTCAACCGCTCACTCTCTCTCCCTGACACCCTCTTTGTCTCTCCCCCTCCTCTCACTCTCTCTCTCTCCTGTTCCCCTAAGGTGGGTACACACCTATATAATTAGTGGCTGATTGAGGTAAATACTCCTGATCAGCCATGCTGTGTGTCCCCAGCGTGACCCCGTCAGCTGCCTGCGAGCACCATACACACTGTGCAGACATAGTACAGTGTCCGGACTTCTATGGGATCAGGTGGTCGGGCCCCTTAACCCCCTCAGTGGCAAGTTTTTAATTTAAAAACACACCCTGGGGGGGGTAAATTAAAGTGGGAGAGGGGGGGAGGGAAGGTGCAGGGGGGGCGTCTGTTGGGGCAAGGCAAGTTGCCTGTTGAACGCCGGGTGCAATCAGCTTAAGGTATTTTACTGCTAGGCCCGCCCCCCAGCCAATAGGAGTCCGGGGGGTGGGCTAAACTCCGCTGCATGGCTGTCCCTGGGATCTCAGTCAGTAGTATGGCTGGAAATCTTCCGGGGTTGCCAGCGCTGTCATCGCTGGCGAGTCCGGAAGATTTCCAGGCATGCCACTGAAGGGGTTAAAGCTTAAACTGTTCTTAAGACTCTACCACCCATTCCCGGCCATTGCAGGAGCTTTATACTGTAAATAGCTTATTGGCTAATGCTCCTGCATCGGAATTGCATACACACCTATACAATCATTGGCCCGTTATTTCAATATAAGGAGAACCTTAAAGGGCATAGAAGTGACAGTGGCGCGGGGGGAAGAGTCAGTTTTATTGGTGGGAGTCCCCACTACCTTTAATCCAGCTCTGGTTTACATTGTGTACATGTGGACATTGTGCAGATGCCGACATTGTGGTGTTGATATTATAAATGTTAACATTGTAAACATCAATAGCACCAATGAAATAACTTAATTACATAGAAACATAGAATTTGACAACAGAATATTTATTTATTTATTTATTTATGAGATAAGAACCACTTAGCCCATCTAGTCTGCCCTAAGAACATATTTTGTTTGTTGGGAGCAAATTAATTTAACAGTAAATGTTTTTGGATTATGGGAGGAAACCGGAACACCCGGAGGAAATCTACGCAAGCACGGGGAGAATATACAAACTCCACACAGTTAATGTCAAGATGGGAATTGAACCCATGACCTCAGTGCTGTTAGGCAGTAATGCTAACCATTACATGATCCGTATTACATTATGGGGGTCATTCCGAGTTGATCGTAGCTGTGCTAAGTTTAGCACAGCTACGATCGTAAACTCAGACATGCGGGGGGTCGCCCAGCACAGGGCTAGTCCGCCCCGCATGTCAGTGCCGCACCCCCCCCCCCCCCCCCCGAGTAACTCCCGGCCAGCGCAGCTCCCCCCCAATGGACCGCTCCCCCTATACGGCGGCTTAACGCCACTGTTCAGCCCCCTCCCGCCTAGCGGCCGCCTCTGTCTCAGAGGCGATCGCTAGGTAACGAAAGCTGCCATGCGCCGGCGCACTGCGGCGGCAACGCATGTGCAGTTCCGACCCGATCGCTGCGCTGCGACAAACTGCAGCGAGCGATCGGGTCGGAATGACTCCCTATGACTGCATCCTCTGTATCTCATCAGAACACTGATCTACAGATGTGGCAGATACTTCAGCTGCAGATATATATAACCAATGGAGCTGCAATGTTTTATCAAGTTAATACTTAACACTACATTTGGCTTTCATGATTCATACCAACTTTTTAATTCACATATAGGGGATTAAGGGCCTATGTATTAATACATGCTGCACTGTCACAATTATTAACAGTCAATATTACAATGGATATTATATTTTGAATAAAAATATCCTTGCTATGTACTAAAGTTAACTTACAGATACAGTGAAATCTCCTGCATTAGGCCATTAGTACATACAGTAGCAGTGATACACTACATCTTTTGGTTTAATATGACACTATCGAATCAGATGAATATTAAACAGTACATAAGATGTGATGCTACGATTTGACCAGTTTTCATCTGATAAAGCATCATCAAAAGGTGCGTACACACTCTGGCGATTTCACGTGAATGAATGGGTCAAAATCGAAAGAATGGCCCATTGATTATATAGGTGGGGACCTAGCTTTAAGCAATTACAAGTTCAAGACCAGTGAAGGAATGTGTGCATTAGGCATATGGTTGTTAAATTGCATTTTTATATGTGTTGAGAAGGTCAGCAGAGGAGTGACCTCAGTAACATGCATTAAATGAATGGAGCATAAAGTACAGTAAACAGAAAGCTGCACTAGAAATAAACTTGTAGCGACACAGATAACCTTCTTCTTGGTCAGCAGCAACATAGATTACTGCCGGATATCAAAGGATGCTTACTGCCATGTGAAAGGAGGACTACTGCAGCACAATAAATGTAATCAAGCGGGTTTTTTAATTAAATAATTGTAAAGTTATAGAAAACTTAATTATCCACATTATGTTAAAATAAGAAATGAGCGGGTTCGGTTTTACTTGGATTTACTCGGATTTACCCGAATCTCCTCACGTGTTTTGGTTAGCCAATAAGAAATATCCAGAAAAAAAGAACTTGCGATAGTTCTGGCGTTAAGAACCGAGTAAATCCGAACCCGCTTATCTCTAGTTAAAATATATTATTTTGCCGGCAGTTTAATAGATCTTGTTGGTTAATGACTGTGGGGGTAATTCAGAGTTGATCGTAGATGTGCTAAATTTAGCACATATACGATCAGTTACCCTGACATGTGGGGGGACGCCAAGCACAGGGCTAGTCCGCCCCGCATGTCAGGCCCTACCCCCCCCCCCCCCTTCCCCGCACATGTACAAAAGCACAAGTAGCTCCCTGCCACCGCAGCTTCCGCGCTGGCATGGAGCTACTGGCCGCGTCCCAGGTCGCAGCGGCCACGGCCCACCCCCCAATGGTCCGGACACTCCTCCGTTGTCCAGACCGCACCCCGCCAACAGCGTTCTAACACCATTGGCACGCCCCCTCCCGCCCCGCGACCGCCAGAGGTGATCGCAGCCAGAGAGATGCTGATAGCATCTCACTGGGCTCACGGGGTGCGCACACGCAGTGCGGCCGCTGTGCGTGCGCACTCCACACAGTAATTCAGACTGTGATCGCTGCGGCTGCAGTGATCCAGTCTGAATTACCCCCTTTATGCGGACCCACTAATTTTAAAAGTACTACATTGTCCTCTGGTTTATATGGCTGTAAACATTGTCTAAGAGCCGGAAGATATATGTCTGTTGCCATTGTCCATGATTTGCAAAGGGTTAGTCAATGACTGAAAACGCTTATCTTTCCAGACCATAGTAAAGTAAAGCAACAAACATGACACAATACATATCATTAAACATATGCACATTCTTCTGTGAAAACTGAATGCATTTCAAGCCTGAAATCTAATTTGAAACATTGAAAGAAAATAATTGTGTTATATTGATCATCCTTGAACAGGGGCGGATCCAGGAAAAAATGACAGGGGGGGCACCTTATGCACGCCTTCGGCGTGCGGTCCCATGAAGGTGCGCAGGGCCTCACAACAAGGGCATGACCTAGCAACAAGGGTCATGGCCTCAAAGGGAATGTCATATTCATAAAACGGGAAGAGGGTGACACTTTGGAGAGGCAGAGGGTAACAGGAGAGAGAGGGTGATGGGTTTATAGTGACGCAGGGGAGAAGAAGAGGGTTAGGCAGTGGGTGAAGGAGACATAGTGGGAGACGGAGAGGCAGTGGGTGACAGAGAGAGGGTGACAATGAGAGGCAGTGTGGGTAACACCGAGGAAAGGGTGACGAGGAAAAAGTGGGTGATGCCAGGGGGAGGTGGCAGTGGGTAACAAGGAGAGGGGGACAGGGAGAGGCAGTGGGTACCTAAGGTCTCTGTAGGAGTAGGAGGGAGTAGTGAGACATTTGTAGTGAAGTTTACAGAGACATGAAGGGAAAGTATCGCTGGGGAAACAGACAGAAGAAAACATGGAAGCTTAACACAATAACTGAGAGGAGAGGGAACGAGAAAGCGAGAGAGGGGGGGGGGGGGGAGAGAGGGGGAGAGAGAGAGAGAGAGAGAGAGGGGGGGGGGAGGCAGGGGCTACTGAACCCAGCAAACAGCCTAATGTATCCTATCTAAAAATCAATAAAGCACAAGTACATATATATATATATACACACACACACACACACACACACACACACACACACACACACACAAACAGTATGTGTGTATATACAGTATATATATATACACACACACACACACACACACACACACAAACAGTATGTGTATATATATATATATATATATATATATATATACACACATACATATATACATATATGAATCTATTTATGTGGCTGCACCAGAGAAGATAGTCAGTGCTGGCATGCTGCCCACTTCCCTGTCCTGAAGCCCTCTCACTGACCTTGTGCCCATGAGGGCTGCTGCTGCCCCACCAAGTCCGGGTGCTGCCGAGTCGCCTGCCTGATTCATGTGCGGCCCGCCAAGCACAGCGGCTGTCGGTCAGTCGCATGTCGCTTGTGGCTGGACCGTGAAGGAGGGGAGGAGAGAGAAGGGGAAAGCCTCCCCTCTCCTCAGAGACTTCCGGCTTTACTACAGCCGGCTGCCTGCAGCGTACTGTAATGAGTCACTCTGACTCATTACTGCTGCCGCTGCCACTGGGCCCTTCATCGCGGCGGGCGCCAGTGAACTGCGCCGCCGCTTCTTTTTTCAAGGGACTGCTTTTTTTTTTTTTAAGTGCCAGACATGACAGGGGGGGCACGGGCCCGCGTGCCCCCCCCCTGGATCCGCCACTGTCCTTGAATATCAATGCCTATTCCCCTATAGTTGGAAGCATGCGAGCAAGGCCTTCCTACCTCTATGTCTGTCTGTTATTACCCATTCTTGTTTTATAACTGTTTTTTGCAAAGCGTAACAGCATATGCTGCACCAAATAGGTGACGGATAATAAATAAATAATCACCGATGCATAAAATGCATAGAGTAATTTTAGGGGTCTAAGCTTTGGAAAGAGATAAAGTGGACAAAAATAAAGCACCAGCCAACCAGCTCCTAACTGCCATGTTATTTATTATTTTATTTATTAACAGTTTCTTATATAGCGCAGCAAATTCCGTTGCGCTTTACAGCTGGACACAATTAGAAGACAAAACTGGGTAAAAACAAGCAGTCATAGAGGCAGGAAGGCCCTGCTCCCAAGCTTACAATCTATGGGGAAATAGGCATTGACACACAAGGATAGGTGCTATCTATTGCATAGTTGTTCACCAGATTGTAAAGGTTCTTGGTGGGCTGCATGATATCGCATCACAGCAGTGATGAACCAAGTTCAGGGGAAAGGTGAGTGAAGAAAAAAATATGTGGGGGATGTGTCGACTATACTGTGAGGATATAATTGGATAGGACGAGCTATGATGGTAATGTGAGCGGTTCTGGAATTTGATAAGCTTGTCTGAATAGGTGAGAGTTTTCAGGGAACGCTTGAAGGTTTGGAGACTAGAGGAGAGTCTTATTGTATGTGGTAGGGCATTCCACAGAGTGGGTGCAGCCCGACGAAAGTCCTGTAATCGTG